>NW_007231723.1:0-89707 GCF_000164805.1 Carlito syrichta | reverse complement strand
CTTGTGCCCACGTGAAAGTCTTGTGATTTGACATGTGATAATTTGGGATAAAAGACTCATGTTTGTTCCCAATAAACGGCTTCTGCTCATTTCACTGAACAGTTGTCCACTTTCTTTCTTTCTCTTTCTTCCTCTTTATATCTATGCCTCCATCTTGCTTTCTCTTAATATCTATCTCTACTACAGAATCGGTTTCTGCACTAGACAGAGTCCAGTCTCTTTCTTTCTCTTTATTTCTCCAGAATATTCGCTGACATTGCCCCACCTTCCAGGGACCCTCTAAATCTCTTTTGGGGGGCTGGCTCCCCATACTGAAACCCATGCTTAGAAGAAAATCCAGGAAAATCTCTTATAGACATCAGCCTAGGAAAATAATTTTTTGACTAAAACCACCAACACAAATACAACAAAAACAAAAGTAAACAAATGTGACTGAATTAAACTAAAAAGTTTCTGCACAGCAAAAGAAATAATCAACAGTTAAATAGGTAACAGATAGAATGGGAAAAGATTTTCAAATTATACATGTTGCAAAAGACTAATATCCAGAATCCACAAGAAACTCAAACAAATCAGCAGAAAAAAACCAAATAACTCCATTAAAGAGTGGGCAAATGACTGAACCGATGCTTCTCAAAAGATAAACAGGTGTTCAACAAATATGAAAAAATGCTCAGCATCAGTAATGGGGAAAATGCAAATTAAAACTGCTATGAGAATGATTTGAGTTCCTCTGGGTATATTCCCAATAGGGGAATTACTGGATCATATGGAAGGTCAATTTCTAGTTCTTTCATGAATCACCACACTGTCTTTCAAAGAGGTTGTACTAGTCTACATTCCCACCAGCAGTGTAGAAGCATTCCTTTTTCTCCACATTTTTGTCAGCATCTGTTGTTGTTTGTTTTATTAATATTGGCCATTCTTACCGAGGTTAGGTGTTATCTCAATGTGGTTTAATTTGCATTTCTCTGGTGATGAGTGAGGCTGAGCACTTTTTCATGTCTGTTGGCTGTATATCTTCTTTTGAGAAGTGTCTATTCATGTATTTTGCCCACTTTTTAAAGGGACTTTTTTTTTGTTTTTTGTTTTTTCTTTCGGTGTGTTTGAGTTCCTTGTAGATCCTAGATGTTAGGCCTTTGTCAAACAAACAATTAGCAAATATTTTTTTCCCATTCTGTGGGATGTCTCCCTGCTCTCTTGATGGTTTCTTTTGCTTTGCAGAAGCTTGTTAACCTGCACATATATGTTTTTTGCAGCTCTATTCACAATAGCAACAATGTGGAACCAATCGTGTTGCCCATCGAAGCTGGACTGGATAAAAAAATGTGGTATCTATACACAATGGAATATTATGCAGCCATAAAGAAGGACAAATAGATGGACTTTGCAGCAACTTGGATGGATTTGGATTGATCATACTCAGTGATTTATCACAGAAACAAAGAACAGAGTTCTATATGTTCTCACTCATAAATGAACCTTGAACAATTATAATGCTATAGGAAAAGGATTGACAGTAGTGGGAAACTGTCAGGGGAGGGAGAGAGGATTGGCAGTTGAGGGAAATTGCTAGGGGAGGGAGGAGCATACTTCCTCAATAAAGGTATCTGCATGATAAATGTTTATATTCCTAATCCTGAAGTGTACCCCGCATCTTTATAATAAAAATTGTTTTTAAATACTTCTTTTTAAATTTCAAATAATAAAATAAAAAAATAAACCGCAATGAGATATCACCTCTCACCAGTTAGAATGGTCATTATTTAAAAAATCAGAAACCAATAGATGTTGGCATGAATGTGGTGAAAAGGGAACACGTAAACACTCTTGCTGGGATTGCAAATTAGTACAACCTTTATGGAAATCAATATGAAGATTCCTCAAAGAACTAAATGAGGATTAACCATTTGATCCAGCAATCCAACTACTTGCTATCTACGCAGAGGAACAGAGGTCAATATACAAAAAAGATTCCTGCACTTGTATGTTTATCATAGCACAATTCAAAATTGCAAAGATGTGAAATCAACCTAAATGTCACCAACCAATCAGTGGATAATGAAAGTGTTATAAAATCATCTGGTAAAGTAGAAGGTTTCAGAGTTGATAATCCAACTCCATTATGTGACCATATACAGAGTTTTCTATATATCCATCTCTATATGTAAATATACCTTTCTACCTTGTAGATATAAACAGGTACAAATGTTAGTGTCTGTTTATTTAGGAACTTTCCCTCTACTTATTCATGGAATTTGCTGTCTTCCTTTTGAACTTTTTTATCACAACAATAAAAAATAAATAAAAATACTCAACCCTACAATTTGTGACCAAGTATTTATGATTAGCGAATTATTGCATAAAGAGCTATATACTATTTAAAAACTAAAATTTGATTTTGTAGAATTTTATTGTTTATAAATTCCTATATCCGTTAACACAATTGACATTGTTAATTAAGAATAACTGTAAGCTAATTTATAGAGTAAAAAATTTAAAAAGACAAAAATTATTTAATAATTGGATATCAAGTTATCCAAATAAATTTCGAGTTATGAAATATGCTTATTTGATCTCATGAGATTTTTATATTAGAGCTGTATGACTGCAGGCTTCCTCTGAGAGAATATTGAATCCTTCTATAACTAAAACAGGTGACCCTACTGCTCCCTGGAGGAGCTTCCAATTTCCTTCCTGTTAAAATGAATCATTTTCAAATAAGAATAATTCTTCACTTGATGTTTAGTCTGCTAAATGCTGCTCTTCCCTGAATGATTATGAACATACATTTAAATAATTACATTGGTCCTGTTGTTCTAATATTTTAGCAGTTAACAGGAAGACACATGCAGATAAATGTATTACAAGTTCCTCTCTTTTCAAATATTTTCCTCTATTAGTTATTAAACTCTTCCAAAATAACAAATAATCAAATCTCTTTCCACTGAATCTTAAAGAGTAAATCTACAGTAATATAATATTATTGTATATTGTACAACTATCAAACCATTCAAAGTAATGTTTCCACAGCTACCCTTCCACTAAATATACATTAGAGTATGTTTTACATAATGGGGAAAAAAACCCCGAAGCTTTACCTCTTTAAAGAGGAAAATGTAACTAAAAGGTCAGCATCAATCTCTTTGAAAATCAAAATAATAAAATGGGTACTTAAGAAAATTAGAGACTAAGCACCTGGTGCAAATTTTACTGAAGTTGGAGACATTTCTGAATAGTTTTGATGTTGTTGATGATGATGATGACTATGATAAACTATTTTGTGGGGAGAGAAAAGACCTCTCCTGCTTTAGAACAAAGTGTTGCAATTCTGTCACATTTCAGAAACTAAGCATGCAAGAATTATTCTTTTGATAAGAGAACACTGAATAAACATCCAGAAACCACAGCAACCATACTAATTGTGAGCCATCCCTGGCACATATAATCAATGCTCTACAGCTTGCTCAGACTTAATTTTGCACTTGCTTTTTTCCCCCAGGGTTGTATTTTTTCTTTTTATATACATATGTTATTTTAAAGATGTCAGGTACTATTCAGGATTAGGTATACAAGTATTTTTTCCTACAGTAAGTAAAATCATGGTCAGTAGCTATGGAAAGAAAAAACAATGCTGTATTTAGAAACAGAGTTGTTAAGGTCAAGTCCCCACTTAACAAAGAGAAATAAAGAACTAAAGCTCAAACCAAGGTTTCAAGTTTGCTTAATGCTTTGAGGAAAAAATGCAACAAAAGTACGTAAAGCATTGAACAATGATCTGGTCCCTGTGAGAATACTGTGCCAACATTCAATTAAATAATAAATGAGATTTATAGACATGATGTATTCAGATTATATTATGCTAACTCCAGATTTGGTGTTGCTTGAATTCAATAGACCTGGCAAAATAATTCACTTTATTTGAAAGAAAAAATTAACTGGAGTTTAAAATGTTATTCTATATGGGGGGGACACATAGCATCAATAAGGGTACTCAATATCAACCAGGCCATGTGGGGACCAACAGAAGGTGCAAATTTTACCTGTATGATGACCACTTGTATGCCTAATCCTGGATTGTACCTCACATCTTTAAAGTAATATATGTTTTTTTTATTAAATGCCAATCTCTCACATTTGTATCTATAAATATACACTAATATTTTTAAGCTCTTGTCATCAACTTTAATATATATATATATATATTTTTTTTAAAGTTGGAGTCTCACTCTGTCATCCAGACTGGAGTGCAGTGGCCACTCCCAGCCACTGCAGCCTCAACCTGCTGGGCTCCAGCGATCCTTCCGCCTCAGCCTTCCAAGTAGCTGGAACTACAGGCACGCACGACCACAGCCAACTAATTGTTAATTTATTGTAGAGATGAGGTCTCGCCAAGTCGCCCAGGTGAGTCTTGAACCCACGGGCTCAGGCAATCCACTCACATCAGCCTCCCAAAGCACTGGGATTACAGGCTGAGCCACTGAGCCTGACGAATACTTATATTTACAAGTAACAGAACACTAAATTGACATAAACAAGATTATTTTCATAACACAAAGTCAGAAGGTTGGCACAATGACTTTATCAAAAACTCAAATCATTACAGCTTTATTTCTGGTCATCCTGAGAGAATTGGCTTCCATCCTGAGGCTTTTATGCCTTATGGACAGTGGATTGCCATTCAAGGCATCACAAATCACAACGTAATGTAAAAGATAAAAATGACTTTTTTTTCTTTAGAATTTTTTTCAATTGGGGTAGAAACTTTCTGAAAACTCCCATTCCACATTTTATTAGCTATCCCTATAGCAATCATAGACAAAAATAAATGGGAAAACCACTGATGGCTTGCACCAATTTTGAGTCTTTTCTTGAGCCTGAGGAGAAACTCAACTCCCCTGAAAACAGTGTCTTTGAAGTCTACAACTAAGTTGTAGACCCTAAGTTGTAGTTGGAAAAAAGATGTAGTGGTTAATGGGAAGAAACATAGAGACTATCCCACTCATAAAATTCAAAAATATTTAACCAAATATCTCAATAATGTTTTGTCTTTTTGCTTTTAAAAACTAGTTCCAACCATGTTGCTGCATAGGACATGATTCATTCTTTTGTATGACTGTGTGGTATTAAATGGTGTATATATACCACATTTTCATTACCCCTGATTGGCTGATGGACATTTAGGTTGATTCGACATTTTTGCAATTGTGAATTGTGCTTCAATGAACATGTGGGTGCAGGTGTCTTTTTTGTAAAATGACCTCTGCTCCTTAGGGTAGATACTCAATAGTGGGATTGCTGAATCAAATGGTAGATCTACTTTTAGTTTTTTGAGTAACCTCTATACTGCTTTCCATAGAGGTTATACTAACTTACACTCCCCAACAATAGTGTATAAGTGTTTCCTTTTCTCAGCATCCATGCCAGCATCTTTTTTTTTTTTTAAGAAAGTAGAAAGAAGTAAAATTTATTATTCACCTTTCACAGATTGGAAAGGGGGCCAGGACTCAGAGGCATGTGTGACCTCAAAGGGCTATGAAATGGATATATTTAAGGGCTTTTAGTCACATGAGCCTTAGATCTTGAGGTCCCCAGACATTAGCATCTGATGGCCTCAGGTGGTGGGCTAGATGGGAGGAGGCAAGGGGAGGAGGCTTCCCTTAAGTCAGGCCTGCTGGGGTTGTGGGTGTCTGAGGTGCGATCTGATGCTGCATGAAAGATGCAAGGCATTGCACAGAAGTAAGTTTAGAAAATATGGTTTATTTAAAAGTAAATTGCAGAGAGAAAGAGAAAGTTCACCTCCCCAAGGTGGGGAAGGGGGCCAAACCAGGAAGCATGGCTACAGCTATAGCTCAAAAAGCACATGACCCCACCAGAGTCTAGCAAGGCAATGGCTTTTATTTTACTTTTAATAATGGACATTCTCACTGGTGTAAGGTGGTATCTCATTGTGGTTTTAATTTGCATTTCCCTGATGATAAGTGATGTTGAACATTTTTTCATTGGCCATTTGTATATCTTCTTTTGAGAGATGTTTGTTCATGTCACTTATCCACTTTTTAATGAGGTTATTTACTTTTTTCTTGCTGATTTGCTTGAATTTCTGTAGATTCCGGATATTAGTCCTTTGTCAGATGCATAGTTTGCAAATATCTTCTCCCATTCTGCAGGTTGCCTATTTGCTCTGCTGATTATTTCTTTTGCTGTGCAGAACCAATTTAGTTTAATTAAGTCCCACTTATTTATTTTTGTTTTAGTTGCACTTGGAGTTTTAGCCATAAATTCTTTGGTTAGGCTGATGTCCAGAAGAGTGTTTTGCTAGGTTTTCTTCTAGGATTTTCATGGTGTCAGGTCTGACATTTAAATTTTTAATCCATCCTGAATTAATTTTTGTATATAGGGAGAGATGCAAGTCTTTAATTTTCTATAAATGAATTTACTCACAAACACTTTTTCTCTCATAATAAATATTGAAAGAATGTTTTATACTCTCACTTAAATACACACAGATGTACACACAAAGAATTTTCATTTTAATTATCTTTTAAACTTTGGCTTAGGAATTTACATTAAGAAAAATTATCTGAAACTTGGAAATGGCATAACAGATTTTAGCATATCATTTCAATATCATACTGGTAAGTTGTTTAACAGAATCAACCAAAGAATACTTAATTTTCCAGAGGAATGTGCTTTTATTTAACCACATAATTTACCATAAAATTAAGACCTCAGATTCATCAACTTTTGTAATAAGTTATCTACCTCGAAAGAAAGATATTATTTTTCCTGGTAAATACCACCACAAAAGTTATAGTTTTATTACCATGCAAATTATTAACTAGCTCACTGAACTTAGTTCTGTACTATGTAGTCTTTGTTCTTTGAATTCTTATTTGGATCAGATTTTTTAATCTCACTGGTTCCTTCATTAATGTGTTGAACAACATCTTTAAAATGTGATCGATTGTATAGTTATATTAAAATCATGTCAAAAATTTGGCAATTATATTTTAATATTAAAGAGTAAAATAAAGAAAATCACCAATAATGACTTTTATCTTTACCACATGCCTTAAATCTTCTAAATTGCTAAACCTACAGATGTACTGAAGTATAAAGTCAATCCATTTGACCCAGGAAGTCACTAAATTCAGTCAGGTAGTTACTATCCTAAGGTATGAAATAAATATTTATAATGCTATTGTGAAAGAGGTCGAATTTTATTTAGGTTCTTGAGGATGTCAAGCATTTTAATAATACTTCAGATTTTTATTTAAATTTGGAGATCTGGGAGATAATATAAACAACCACTTTTAAGTGCAAATTAATTTTTTAAATGTTAACCTGTTCCACTGAGACAGTACTTGAGAGTAAAAACTAAAAGTTGCCAAAGAAAGGAAATACCATTTCCTTAGTCTTTGTCAAGAGGTTTTTCTTGGTAAAAATAATTTAAATATTTTTCATTACAAAATAATTTCCTAACATATTTTTGTTAAGTTTCTTACATGAAATCTTTCTCCCAGTACAGTTCTGTGCATTAAAGACATAATTTATCTCTAAATGTATATCTTTACAATTACAATTACAAATTCTCTGTACTTATTTATGCCTTAATTTCAAGCATTATATGAGAAAATAAATTGGAAACTAATAATATTGATTCAATTGTTTTATAAGGTGGTGATCAATTTTCTAATTCCTCTATTATAGACAATTAAAGCTTAGAAAAAACTTTTTTTAGCAATGTCAGCATAGCCTATGACAAACTTTATGATCATTAACTGACTTTTTTCATACTTAATATTGAATAGGTTTTAAGAATATTTTATAAAGTTAAAAGACAGAGTAAATAAGCAATCTGAAATTTGACAACCTAAAGCATTAAATCTCATAATTACATCATTTGTACATGTTTTCTTTAAGACTTTCAAGACTTTTGATATAATTCTTCTAAGTACAGTTAGTTCAAATAAAAAATATAACATCACCAGTTCAATAGATTTCTCTCAAAGGATGTCTTTTTTAAAACAATTACAGGCAAGTGTTTTAACTTTGTGGTTGCCTGAGGAGATGAACAACAATTGAGACAGAAAAATGTTGGCCAAGAAAGGTAAAATGGCAATGAAACTGGTGGGACTGTGAATGTCTCTGCAGGGGTGAGTGTCCATAAAGACAGTCTGCATGAGTGGATGAAGGCCACTGGTGAGTGGAAATTCATCTAAGGGGAGACTTAGGATCAAGCACCCAGGGCTCCCCTCCAGCAGTGGCTGCAATCCATCACTGCCCTGAGATTGGAGCCCCCAGCATGCCATTCTTGTGGAGGGGGTTTCTTGGGAGGAAGCAACAGAAGTCAATTTTTCTTAGCACCTGGCACCTTGCCCATGCCACTACACAAGCCAGTGGGCCGGACACTGGAAGAGGGAATCTTGGAGTGGGTATGGCAAGGAAATCTGGAACTAAGCCCCAACGCCAGTGAGTATACACTGACTACCACCATTTTCTCTGTCCCAGGAATGAGCAGAGACCTGCAATGGTCACCCCTCATTCATGCTATGCTCAGCCTCCAGCCTGGGACTAAGAGGAGATCTCTGTACCCCTCTGGCATTGACCATTGCTGATCCAGAGAGGACATTTCGGAAGCAGACATGGAGAGATGAATGTCCAGCTCCCATGCTGGACCAGGTACAGACAGATCAGATCCAAGTGGGGGACATGGCAGCAGCAGAGGCAACAGTGGAGGAGTGGGGTGAATTGGGATCTGATTCACCCTTCTCCCACAGCAGTCCATGGGACTAAGAGCTACCCAATCAGCATGAACCAAAAGCAGAGGGGAGGGGCTGGAGACCAGAGCTCACTCCCTATTGCAGTGGAGGCCAGAAGCAGTGGTGGTGCTTGGGAAAAGAACCAGAAGGTCCAAAAACAGCCACAGAGATGGAGTTCTTTTTTTTCTTTTCTCTATATTTATGTTTTAGACTTTTGGGGTTTTTTTTTTTTTTTTTTTTTTTTGGTTTACGTATGGGTATTTTTGAAAGTGTCTCATTAGTTTTTTTTTTCTTTGTATGTCTTTTTTTCTTAATTTTTCTTTGTTTGATTTTTGTTTATTCATTAGTTGGTTGCCTGTCTCTTTTCCATCTCCTTTTCCTCTGTTTTTGTCTTTTTTTAGTCTCCCTTCTTCCTTTTTCTGTTCTTCCCCTTTTACTTATTCATTTTGCCACAGGAGGCAGAAATATACTCCCATCACATGGGCAAGTTGTAAAGTGGTGGGAAATGGGTTCCAGGGGGCCCAGACACCTGCAAGTGGATACTGTGATCTGCAGATAGCTTTTGAGCTATAGCTCCCCATCACACATTAATCAAATCTCAAAACTGTGAAAAGTACAGCCATCCAATCTCCAGTCTGGCTTCAAAATTGAACAAATCTGGAGATGCTACATAAGGAATAATAGGGGATTGAACAATGGAAAACTATCCTCAATCTCTGAGCAATGGAATTAAAGAAGGGAGGAAAAGGGGAACGAAAAACATCACAAATGAAGAAGAATCAAAGGAAGAACACAGGTCCCATACAGAAGACCCCTGGGAAGACATCACCTGAGAGTACAGACTTTGGAACTCAAATAGTGAAGATCCCCCAGAACAACTGGTACCAAACCATAATACCAGAGATCAAGATATTAATAGAGAGAATGAATAGAAATGAGGAGAGACAAGAGGAAAGAATGAAGAAGTTGATAACTGTGATGATGACAATAAAGAATACAATAAATGAAATAAATAACAAACAGACAAGCATGGAAAGCATAATTAACCAAACAGAAGAAATAATTTAAGAGCTTAAGGACCAAAATATGGACTAACCCAAACTGTTAAAAATATAGACAAGAAGTTCAAAAGGAGGGAACAAAGCCTCCAAGAGATGTGCAATTATATCAAGAGGAAGAATATGAGATTAATTGGCATTCCTGAGGTAGATAGAGAAACAGAGACCATCCTGGAGCAAACATTCCATGAAATTATCCAAGAAAACTCCTTTCAACTCATCAAAGATGTGACCATTCAAACACGAGATTTAGAGAACCTTTGCAAGGCATCAAATGAGAAGACCAACTTTTAGACACATAGTAATTCACTTACACAAAGTAGGTATAAAAGAAAAACTCATAAGAGAAGCAAGAGAGAAAGGTCAGACTACCCACTGGGGAAGACCAATTAGAATAGCAGCAGACTTACCTAGAGAAACACTACTGGGTAGAAGAGACTGGAGTCCAATCTTCAAAGTTTTCAGTGATAAACAATTCCTACCAAGAATTTCCTACCCATTTAAGCTATGCTTCATCAATGATGGAGAATTAAAATATTTCCCAGACATTCAATCCCTAAGAGTTTATGCCATCTCCAGATCAGTATTTCAAGAAATGCTTAAGAAAGTATTAAACACAGAAGAAATAAAAGGGAATGACCACACTCTTCTCAAGAATACTGGGAAAAGATTGAAAACACACACACATATCAACCCCAAAATAATAATAAAAAAAAATCAACAAACAAGCAAGCAACAACAAACCCTATAAGAATCTCATGACAGGAATACACTCTCACATCTCAGAAATTAGCCTGAATGTGAATGGACAGATGCACCACTGAAGAGGCATAGAAAGGCAAACTGGGTTTTAAAAATGATACAACAATATACTGTCTTCAAGAGCCTCATCTCAATAGAATAGACACTCACAGATTCAAAGTAAGAGGATGGAAAATAATTTTTCAGGCAAATGGAACACAAAAGAAATCAGGAGTTGCAATCTTAATATCAGACAAAATAGTCTTTAAGTTTTCAAAAATTAAAAAGTATATGGAAGGTCACTATATAATGATAAAACGTTCACTCCAACAACAAGAAATATCCTTCCTAAATATATTTGCACCAAATATAGGAGCACCAACCTTTATATAGCAACTTCTAGGTAAACTAAAAAAGACATTGACTTAAACACTATCATAGCTGGGGACTTACATCCCCCATTAACAGCCCTGGATAGACCATCAAGGAAAAAAATCAACAAAGAGATACAGAGCCTCAACTTGATGTTTGATCAAATAGATTTAATAGATACCTAAAGAACACTCCACCCAACAACCATGGAATATACATTCTATTCATCACCACATGGAATATACTACAAAATTGACCACATCCTTGGACATAAATTGAGCATAAACAAATCCCTTAAGATTAAAATATTACCACACACCTTCTGTGATCACAATGGAATGAAAATAAAAATCAGCACCAACAAAGTTGCCTCAAAACCTACAAAGACATGGACACTAAACAACTTCTGGGTCAACAGGGAAATCAAAGCAGAAATTAAAAGATTTCTGGAAACAAATGAAAATAAAGACACATTTTACCCAAACCTCTACAATACCATGAAAACAGTACCAATAGGGGAATTCATTTCTTTATGAACACACATCAAGAAAAGTAAAAGATTAAAAGTAAACAGCCTAACAAACCACCTAAGCGAGCTGGAAGGACAAGACCACCAAAACCCTAACTTCAGCAGAAGAATCTGGATCACCAAAGTAAAGGCACAAATATAGGACCTAGAAGACAAAAATATTATAGAAAAACATCAATGAAACAAAAAAATGATTTTTTAAAATGATAAGCAAGACAGATGGACCCCAGGTGAGACTGACCAAGAAAAAGCCCAAGTAAACACAATCAGAAATGCAAAACATCTGATCAAAATGGAGACTTTAGAAATTAAAAAAATTATCAGAGATTACTATGTACTTCTATATGGTAATAAACATGAAAACCTAAATGAAACGGAGGACTTTCTGACATCAAAAACCTCCCAAGGTTGAAACAAGAAGAAATTGAGACATTAAATAGATCAATAACAACACAGTAAATCTACTCTATTATAAAAAAACCACCTACCAAAAAAAAAGTCCCAGACCAGGCAACTTTCCAGTAGAGTTCTACAAAACAAACAAGGAGGAGATGGTACCAATACTATTGAAAGTATTGCAAGCAATCAAGAAAGATGGAACTCTCTCCAAATCATTATATGATGCTAACATCACACTGATACCCAAATCAGGTAAAGATCTAACAAAGAAAGAGAGCTACAGGCCAACATTGCTGATTAACATAGATGCAAAATTATTCAATAAGACTCTCTCAAATCAGATCCAACAACACATCCTAAAAATCACCCACCATTACCAAGTAGGCTTTATCCCTGGGATGCAGGTCTGGTTCCACATCCACAAGCCCATAAATGCAATTAAACATCAACAGATATAAAAATAGGAATCACATGATTATATCATTGGACACAGAAACAGCTTTTGATAAAATCTAGCATTTCTTCTTGATAAAAACCCTTGAACACCTAGATATAGAAGGAACCTACCTCAAAATAGTAGGAGCCATGCACGATAAAACAGCAGTCAAAATATTGCTACGTGGACAAAAATTAGAAGCATTTTCTCTAAAACTGGAACAAGAAAAGGCTGCCCACATTTACCTCTCCTGTTTAACATAGTGTGAGAAGTCCTAGCTAGAGAAAACAGACAAGAGAAGAAAATCAGGATTATCCAAGTAGGAAAACAGTAAGTCAAGCTATCCCTCTTTGTTGACAATATGATTCGATACCTTGAAAATCCAAGTGAATCTGTCAAAAATTTCTTCACTGAGAAAGGACATGGCAAAGTCTCAGGGTATGAAATCAACATGCAAAAGACAGTCACATTCTTATTCACCAACAACAAACAAGCAGAGAACCAAATAAAAAGCATAATCTCATTTACAATAGCCATAAAAAATATGAATACCTCAACATCTTCCTAAACTGAGAAATGAGAGACCATTAAAATGAAAACTACAAAATATTCCTCAAAGAAACTAAAGTTGACATAAAGAAATGGAAATATATTTCATACTCATGGATTGGAAGAATCAACATTGTTAACTTGTCCATCCTATCCAAGGCAGTCTACAGATTTAACACAATAACCATTAAATTACCAGCATCATTCTCCTCAGAGAAGGAAACAACAACATAGAAAATCATATGGAACCATAAATGACCACAAATAGCCAAAACATCCCTCAGCAAAAGAAACAAAGTGGGAAGTATCACACTTCCAGACTTTAAATTATTATCAGGTTACAATAATCAAAACAGTCAGGTATTGGTACAAGAACAGGCATATAGAACAATGAACCAGGACAGAGATTCTGGAAGCAAAACTTCAGTTTCTCAACCAATCATCTTCGACAAAGCCTCCACTAACAACCACTGGGTAGAGGAGAACTTATTCAGTAAATGATGCTGGGAAAACTGGTTGACCACATGCAGAAGATTAAAACAAGATCCCTACCTATCAACATATGCAAAAAATAAACTCTAAATGAATCAAAGACCTAAACATAAAACCTCAAACCATAAGAACCTTAGAAAACTCAAGAGACACTCTTATGGAAAGTGGATCTGGTAACCAATTCCTAATCAAAACTCCAAGCGCCCATGCCATAAGCAGTAAGACAGACAAGTGGGACCTCATCAAGCTGACAAGCTTCTACAAAGCCAAAGAAACCATCAAGAGAGCAGGGAGACAGCCCACAGATTGGGAAAAAAAACTGGGAAAAAGATATTTGCCAACTGCATATATGACAAAGGCCTAACATCTGGGATCTACAAAGAACTCAAACGTGCCGAAAGGAAAAAAAAGAAACAAACAACCCCATTACAAAGTGAACAAAAGTAATGAATAGACACTTCTCAAAAGAAGACATGTGGGCAGCCAACAGACACATGAAAAAATGCTCAGCCTCACTAATCATCAAATAAATGCAAATTAAAACTACACTCCAGTCATGATGGTCATCTTCAATAACTCAAAAAAACACACACAAAAAACAGATGCTCAAGAGGATGTGGGAAAATGGGAATGCTTCTACACTGTTGATGTAATTGTGAACTACTACAACCTCTGTGAAAGATAGTGTTGCAATTCCTAAAAGTCCTAAAAATTGGCCTCCTATACAACCCAGCAAATCGCCTTCTGGGAATATAACCAGAGCAAAGCAAATCATTCTTTTTAAAAAAATTTTAACTTTTAATTTTAAATATGTGGGGTACAAGTCAGGATTAGGTATACAAATGTTCATTATGCAGGTACCCTTATTGATGAGGTATACCTCCCCCTTCTCTGGTGGTTTTCCATCACTGCCAGCCCCACCTCTGACCTCCCCTGGCAGCTTCCCACTACTGTCAATCCCTTTCTTATAGTATTATGACAGTGGTTCAAGGTTCACTTTTGAGTGAGAACATGTAATACTAGGTTCTTTGTTTCTGTGATTTATTACTCAATATTATAGCCTCTAAGTCCGTCCAAGTTGCTATGAAGTTCAAAATTTTATTCTTCTTTATGGCTGCATAATATTCCATCAGGTATATTTACCATATTTTTTTTATCCAGTCATCTTTCGATGGGCAGCACAGTTGTTCCATGTTTTTACTATTGTGAATAATGCAGCAATAAACATGCAAGCACAGGTATATGTTTCATAAAGTGATTTGGGGTCCTCCAGGTTATATTCCCAGTAGAGGAATTGTGGGGTCATATGGGAGGTCAATTTTTAGACCTTTTAGGAATTACTACACTGTTTTCCACAGAGGCTGTACTAGTTTATACTTCCACCAACAGTGTAGAAGTGCTCCCTTTTCACTGCATCTTCTCCAGCATCTGTTGTTTTTTGAGGTATTGATGATGGCCATCCTAACTGGAGTTAGGTGGTATCTCAGTGTAATTTGAATTTGTATTTCTTTGATGATTAGTGAGGCTAAGCATTTTTTCATGGATCTGTTGGCTGCTCATCTGTCTTCTTTTGAGAAATGTCTATTTGTGTCTTTTGCATACTTTGCAATGGGCTTTTTTTGTTGTTGTTGTTTTTGTTTGTTTGTTTGTTTTTCCTTTTTGGAAACTTTGAGTTCCTTGTAGATCCTAGATGTTAGACCTTTGTCAGATATACAGTTGGCAAATATTTTTTCCCAGTCTGTCAGATGTCACCCCACTCTCTCAATGGTTGCTTTGGCTTTGCAGAAGCTTGTCAGTTTGATGAAGTCCCAGTTGTCTATATTATCTCTTATGGGATGGGCACTTAGGGTTTTGATCAGGAGTTGGTTGCCAGTTCCAATTTCCATAAGAGTGTCTCCTGCATTTTCTAAGGTTCTTAAAGTTTGAGGTTTTACGTTTAGGTCTTTGATCCATTTAGAGTTGATTTTTTTGTGTGGTGATAGGTAGGGGTCTTGTTTTAATCTTCTGCATGTGGTCAGCCCTTTTTCCCAGCATAATTTACTGAATAGGTTTTCCTTTCCCCAGTGGTTGATGGTGGAGGCGTTGTCAAAGATGAGTTGCTTGAGAAATTGAGGTTTTGCTTCTGGAATCTCTATCCTGTTCCATTGGTCTATATACCTGTTCTTATACCAATATCAGGCTGTTTTGATTATTATAGCTTTATAATAAAGCTTAAGGTCTGGGAGTGTGATGCTTCCTGCATTTTTTTTTTTCCTGAGGATTGTTTTGACTATTCACAGTCATTTATGTTTTCATATGAATTCCTGTATTGTCATTTCCAAGTCTGAGAAAAATGCTGCTGGTAAGATAATGGGTATTGCATTAAATTTGTAGATTGCCTTGGGTAGGATGGGCATCTTAACAATGTTGATTCTTCCAATCCATAAGCATGGAATATTTTTCCATGTGTTTGTGTCATCTTTGATTTCTTTGTGTCATCTTTGACTTTTCTTGTTAGGAAGATGTCAAGGTATTTCTTTTTCTTTTTCTTTTTTTGCCTTTATGAATGGAATTGTGCTTTTTATTTGAATTTCTGTTTGTTTATTGTTGGTGTATCGTAATACGCCTGATGTTTATACATTTATTTTATACCCTGAAACTTTGCCAAAGTTCTTTATCAGTACAAGGAGGTTTTGAGATTCTGTTTGGTTTTCGAGGTATAGAATCATATCATCTGCAAAGAGGGATAACTTAACTTCCTCTTTTCCTATTTGGATGCCCCTGATTTCCTCTCTTGTCTGATTGCTCTAGCTAGACTTCCAATACTATGTTGAACAGGAGGGGTGAAAGTGGGCATCCTTGTCTTGTTCCAGTGTTCAGGGGAAATGGGAACTCAAATAATTCTATAAAAAAGATAACTGCACACATGTATTAATTGCAGCACTATTCACAATAGCAACAACATGGAACCAACCCATTGAGAGTGCTGCCCATTTAAGGTAGACTCAATTTTTTAAAAATGGTGCATATATATAATGAAATACTGCACAACCGTAAAGAAGGACAAAATCATGAACTTCACAGCAACTTGGATGGATTTAGAGTCTCTAATACTCAGTGATCTATCACAGAAACAAAGAACTGAGTACCACATGTTCTCACTCATAAGCAGACCCTGAATAATTATAATACTACAAGAAAGGGATTAGTAGTAATGGAACTGCCAGGGGAGGGGAGGTACACTTCATCAATAAGCCTTCCTGATCTCAAACCAGGTGAAGTGGGGCCAAAGAGAGGCCCAAACTTTGCCTGTACAATGATCATTTGTATACCTAACTCTGAATTGTACCCTGCATCTTTAAAATAAAAATTTAAAAATTAAAAACAAAAAATATGAGATCAAATCTTCTTGGAATACTTAATTTTTGTTTTATTCTGGATTATTAAATAAGAAGAATAAATTTTAATTTTAATTAAACCTCAAATTTATATACGTAGAACAAAAATTGTGAAACATTTGCATAGATGTGCAGAAAACATGTAGTTTGCTTTCTAATGTACTTAGATATCTAAAAAGTTAAGAAAGAGTAGTAAAACTATGCAAATAAAAAAACCATAATCCTTGATAAATTTTTTGTGTAGAAATAGGTGTAGTTTGCTTCCTCGTTTGGTAGTAAGAGTAGTAAGAAAGAATTTGTATATAAAAAAATATAATTATTGATACATTTATTGAAATAACTACTTTATCTTAAATTCTAGAGTAACTTTTTATGTGTTGATTCATTAAAACAAGTGAAAATTGCAACACATTGAAAGAATAAAACTGAATACTTGTTAGTATTTATCTCTTAATAAATAGAATCATATCATCTGCAAAGAGGGATTTATTTATCTCTTAATAAATACTAACAAGTAGTAACAAAGAATTAAAAGAATATCTTGGAAAAATAAGCAATTTGCATTTATAGTAAAATTGATGTGATCTAATAGTTTATTTTACTTAGTTTTCTAAGTCTCCTTAGTCTTTACCTATGAATTGCTGGCTACAGCAAAGGGAATGACAAAGTAGTCTAATGGAATTCAAAAGAGAAAATTAATGCTTCAGTCTTAAGTCAATTTTGACCATATAATGCCTTTGAAATTTGGATAGGCATATATTAAGATAAAGAGAGAGAAAAAAGAGGATTTTCTAACTTTATGTTTTACATCCAACTTATATTCATATGTCACTTAATTTTTCTCCCCATTTAACTGGTTCTAGCAGTCGTTTCAACCCTAAGGTTGCCAATCTCAACACTGCCAAGGATTTTTGCTTGTTATACAATCCTTCTCAAAATATATTCCAGTTTGTCTCCTAACTGCCGCTCACCCCTGACCAGCAGGAAGGAGGCAACAACAACGTGTTCTTCTCAAAGCGGTTTATTCAGCCTTTACGCCATGCCAGCTTCTTCTCTTTTCTTCTTCTTCTTCTTCTTCTTCTTCCTCTTCTTCTTCTTCTAGCTTCTTCTTCTTCCTTCCCCGTTGTCCCGTACTTATATCCCTTGGTCTCCACCCACAAATCCCGTACCAGCGTGTTAGCAGTTCATAGGCTCTGCAGCGTTGCACTTGCGCGGTGCGCAGTGAAGGAGGGCCCGGCGGTATATCATGCGCCTAATCATGGGACTTGGCAGAGGTCCCGGGCGCCATCTTGGCTCAGGCCGCGCTCTCCACATCTCCCCCTTTTTTGTTTTATGAACGAGAGAATGCCTGTCTTAGGTTGTCCCTTGCGGAAACGTTCCTTACCCGTCATTGGGAATACAAGCAGCGCTGGCCTGTCCCCTGTCTTAGGTTGGTAACGTTCCCAGGGGATCTTACCCGTCTTTGGCTACTTCCCTAGCAGTCCAATCCACACTTGGGGAGATTGACCAGCCTCCATGGCCGCGAGAGCCTACACCACGAGGGCCTGCTCCTTCTTGTGCTGTTGCCGAGCATTACACATGCACCGGACAAAAGGGAGGCATAGAAGTACAAGACAGATCCCAAGACCCACAAGTCCTGCCCATTCCTTTACATGAGATGCAATTGTGGTGACCCATCCCATGAGTCCTTTAACCAGCTTAGTATCTACTCGGGTGGAATTGATGATTACGATGGGTGTACGTAGTTCTCCAAGCAGCTTATCAAAGTTCTCTGACCAATTACCTGTAAGATAGCTGGAAAGGTTACGGGATAGCGCCGCAGCGTGGCTGTAGTTGTTAAAAGGCACATTAGTAACGCAGAGCTCCCATGCCATGTATGATGCCTCTCGCTTGAGGGCTATAACATCCTTCATTTGTTAGCTTGTAACCCATAAGCCGTAATATATCTCGGCCCCATAGAGAAATTGGGACCTTCAGTACATAGGGCTGGAAATCCCCATGGTGGCCCTCTTCATCTTTCCATGGCAACAAGCGAGAACTAATCTGCGGCATCTGGGCGTACCCCAGGCCTGTTAAGGTTTGGTCTGACTGCTGTGTGGGCCACCCCGGCGGCCAGTCTGTGGTGCTAACGATGCTACGATCGGCACCTGTATCTAATAAACCAACTATGGGCTTACCATTAACTGTGACTCTGAGCACCGGTCTGGTGCTGAGATCTAATGAGCAAAAAATCTGGGGGGCGCCCGTAGACCCAAACCCCTTGTCTCCCCGCTCTTTGTTCTCCGCAGGAAATTTCTCATGTAAGCTGCTCAGAAGGAGTAATTGAGCTATCTTGTCTCCTGGTGAGATAGCCGAAATGCCTCGGGGGGATGAAACCATTACCTTGACCTCCCCGGTGTAATCTGAATCAATAACCCCTGGGTGAATCACCAAGCCTTTTAGGGTGGCGGAACTACGGCCCACCACCAGTCCCACTGTGTTCGGAGGCAGGGGAGCTGGATTTTGAAACACAGGAAAGCACTGCGCCCCATATTGCTGCCACGCCTCTGGGTGGAGGCTGCGTCCTTCCGCTTGCGGGGGAGGATAAGGAGGCGGTCTCGGCGCCGAGGGCTGTATAGGCACTTCCATAGCACTGATTTTTTCAACGAGCTCCTCTAGTTCCCCCTCCGAAAGCCCTTCCGCCTCTGTGTCTCCTGCCTGTGACCGCTCAGAACACTCTTCTCTCATAGTGTTCATTGCTTCAGCCCCTTCTACTTTCAGCAGGCTTTTGAGAGCCTGTTGAAGCGTCTGCGCTGATGTGGTGTTAGTAAGCTTGTCCCTGTTAACCGGGAACCTTATTGTCCTAAGTAAGCTTGTCCCTGTTAACCGGGAACCTTATTGTCTCAACCGAGAGCCTTGCCTGTCCCACTTACCTGGGAACTTACCCTGTGAAGCTTGTCCCTGTTAACCGGGAACCTTATTGTCTCAACCGAGAGCCTTGCTTGTCCCACTTACCTGGGAACTTACCCTGTGACTAGTCACCCTGTCCGCGATGAGTTCTGAACAGCTGAGGTCCCCGTACGGGCCACCCCTTGTCGCTCACCCCTGACCAGCAGGAAGGAGGCAACAACAACGTGTTCTTCTCAAAGCGGTTTATTCAGCCTTTACGCCATGCCAGCTTCTTCTCTTTTCTTCTAGCTTCTTCTCCGTTGTCCCGTACTTATATCCCTTGGTCTCCACCCACAAATCCCGTACCAGCGTGTTAGCAGTTCATAGGCTCTGCAGCGTTGCACTTGCGCGGTGCGCAGTGAAGAAGGGCCCGGCGGTATATCATGTGCCTAATCATGGGACTTGGCAGAGGTCCCGGGCGCCATCTTGGCTCAGGCCGCGCTCTCCACACTAACATTGGCAATAAATTTTTGAGCTCTACTCTGCAGCAGTGAGTTAAAATTTGGTGCTACCTTTTTAACACTATACATTACTCTTCTTTCTATCCCATCCTGATCTTCACGGCTATTTTCTTCTAATTATGTTACTATATCTCATCTGTTTTGGTCCCTCATCCCCAATACATTTAAGTTTTCTAATTTGGTCAATCAAAAGTAACCTCAAAATTCGTTTTTAGCCTGTATGACTTTAAACAAAACTATAATGTGCTGACTTCTTTTTGTTAACTTGGCGTATGGATCAAAAATCCAAGAACACTGTTTTCATTTATGTCTTGGAATTGTGGCATACAATTGAATATACTGTATTATGTTTTTCTGGTACATTTGAAACCTATAATTTAATTTGAAAGTATAATTAAAATTTATGCATAATATCGCACAAAATATGAAGCTAGTTAGTGCCATCATTAGCTCACAATCTCAGTCTTCCTATTCAAACTCAGAATCGTTCCCAATATGCCACACTACATACTTATATAAAATATCTGCTGATTCTTTGGCACTTTGTACCTCAAAATTTCCAGCAGTATCTTCATCACCTTGGCCTCCAACTAGAAGCACAGCCTCCAGCAAGCAGCATCTTCATAACCTTGTTGCTTTATAGAAATGCTGAATCTCAGGTTCCAGAGTAAAGCAACTGGAATAGAAGTGATATTTTAACAATATTCACAGGTGATTTGTAAGTGGAGTAAGTTTTAAAAGCGCTGTCTTAGTACATTTTACATACAAGCTAGAATAAAATTCTCCTTTTGTACTTACATTTCAGGTCAAGGTACACAATTTCTTTTTTTAAGAAAAATAAGTTGCCTTCAACTTTAGTGAAAAGATTAGCTTTCATCATATAACTTCCTAAGTTCTTTTGAAGTTTGTCCATTCATTTATTCATTCATATTCATATATTCTCAAATAAGTATTTAGAACTTAATATGAGCCAGGCATTATTCCGGGCTCTGGGAATGCCATAGTGACAAGCAGAGAAAACCTTGCCCTTATAGAAGCTACATTAATAATGAGGTAGGCAAATGATAAAAAAACTAAAATATACAGTAGATTAAATGGTTACAAAAAGAGCTAAAATAATAGCAAATCAATAAGGAAAGGTAGAGAGTTTCAAGGTGAGATTAGGGTTGCAAATTCAGAGAAATCAGAATTTTGGACTTTTTTTTTCAAAGCATATTTTCTATTTTATCACTTCAACTCTTATCTCCAAGTGGAAAACACCCATGCTTAAACATCATCCTTAATTTCTCACTGTGTTCTGGCTCTAAACACATAACAGCCTTTGCACGGATTCTCTAACAATTTAACCTTGTAGATTTATCATTACAAAATTAATACTCTGTTGTCTGTTAAGGCATTGGTCCCCAACATTTTTGGCATCGGGGACGAGGGGGTTTATTAGAGTGCTATCAAGAACCACACCAGAAAGGGAGTGGCAAAGCAGGATTGGAAAGAGGAAGAAGTTGAATTGTGATGACTAGATTTCAAAAGAGACCTCAAGGAACTAAGGCAGAGGAAGTTCTGAGGTTGAGATGGCCCTCTGGAGATGTTCATAAACCAAGCGAGACTACTGCTATACTCCTGCCTTGTACAGTCATCCTCCTCCATCTCTGCTACAGAATCTTCTATAATGTTTACTGTTCTGGTATCACTTGTATGCTATCAGAATCTCCAAGAAACAGATGTAAAAATAGGATTAGCCATGCAGGAGATTTAATATGGCAGTAACTGTGAAGAAAATTTGGAAGCAGTGAGGAGGAAGCTGTGAATACTATCAGAATATGACAAAGATGTAATCTCAGGTAAAGGAGAGAGAGGAAGAAGAAAGTAAAATTGGGGAAAACATCTCAGCTGCAGTGCAATTGTAATAGAGTTGGGCAAAGCTTTCAAGGAGTCTTTGAGTCAAAGTTGATTGTCAGTGGAATCCTATACCTCACAGAAATAGATCTGCCTTAGTATCCCTTACATGCTCAGTTATTGTCTGGGAATAGTCCATGGGAAGCATGGGTTTAATTTTAGAGCAGACAACTAAATGCAACTGTAGATAGAGATCTGAGAGGCATATTGTCGTAACTGCCACAATGAACTATAAAGGAATGTGTCTGGAATGTAAGGTTTTCACTGGGATATATCTTTTATTGCTTCTCTGTGATGAGAGTAAGTGACCATTTGCAGCAATCAATGACTGATAACAGCAAAGTAATGAAGATTATAAACCTCAGGAATGAAGACCTGTTCCCATGAGGCAACAGAGCTATAACAATAGAAATGCTCACTTAGATGATGGGTCTTTAAAATGGGAGGAAGAGAAAGAAGATGTTGAATATTAATTATGTTCTCTACTTGTAGCAGTAGATAGATTTCACTCACTTTCTCATTGAATGATCTCATTTTATATTAAGAGTACAGCCACCATTTTGAAATGTAAGTGACAGAAAGAAATCAATATTGGACACAAGCCCATCTGAGCAGTACAAGAGATAGATAGTAGCTAATGCTATTGATAGAGCACTCCATGTTCCCTTGATTCAACTTTGCATTTACCTGATTCTGTGCAGAAAAATTGTTCTGATTTACCATCCCTCAAGTGGGACTAACCAGAGGTACACCCAACACGGTTCTCAGGGGGTAGTCAGCAGAACTGAGCTGCAACAACACACTCATTGACACACAGTATATTGACTTTTTATTTCTTCCAGTATTACTTTCCCTATTTCCTCACATTTATTTCTTTGAATGATCTACTAAATAAGGTACCTGCATCCAAGTTTTTATATCATGCTGCTTTTGAGGGGTCACAAACAAAGACAATAAGGAAACTAGGCATTTTGTTCTCAGATGTCAGGAAGCTCTTTAGATAGCATCTGCTATTTTAGGCCCAGTCTTGGAAATTGTTTATAACCTTTCAGAAATATTGCAGGAAAATTGCAATTGTTCATTACTCTGACGGTCTTGGAGTACTAGTAATAAAATCATCTCCTATAGAGAGGAAATCATTTTAACCTCATGATTTTATTATGGTTGGAAACTGATAGAGTCTGTTATTTTTCATTCTTAATGCAATATCTATTGTGGTAATTGTGAAAAAACTTAGCTCTCACACACAAACCATTTGAATCTATTCTGGTCAAAACAGGTTAAAGAGATTTAAATTTGGTTTCTTAGCTTTAAGAAGTTCCTATAATAATTATGATGAAATACGCTTATGAAACTAGATAGAAATTATAGCAGTAATATATAGTAAAATAAATTATTTCTGTAGACTAGTTATTCAGTTACTTATCTGCTAATTAGAAGGTAGGTATCACAAAGATTTAGATGAAGAAGACATAAGAGAAAGATATTTCTTCTTTTTTTCTGTTTGAATATAAAGCATAAAGATTGAGAAATAGAATATTGAAATAGTGTTCATTACATGGAAAGCTTTAGCAAGGGGAGGTATGGCAAACAAAGAAAATATCTTTTCATCAAGACTTCTTCATTAAGTCACTGATGTTGCTTACATTGGTGCCTATCTCTACTAAAGTTGACAGTTTGTTTTTTCCTAAGTGAAAGAAAAATCAAAATCTAAATGACTCCCAAATTTTCAGAATCAACACTATTAGTTCAAAACTCCAAATTTTATTAAATACAATCAATAATAGTTTAAGTTTGGAGTATCAAAAAGTTGATAACTCTTTCCTTATCATATCTCTATGTTTCATAATCACTTGAGTAATATCACTGATTTAAAAATCCCATCATTTTCACAGTAAGTTAATTTTTACAGTGAAGTGATGTTGACGTGCATGTTCTAAAATCCCACTAGCCAGACATGAAGAGAGAACCCAATTAAATTTTTTTTGTGTGGCCAAAAAAAAGAACACCATTACCAGAAGACAAACTACTGATATGATCTCATAGGAAAAATTAACAAGGTAAGAGGTTTGCCTTAAAATTTTATTTTATTTCAGAGAAATCAAATACAAAAATTTACACAGTATAAAGGTTTAAATATTCCATTGACCTTTTTTAATGTAACAACATTTGAAATTATATTTTACCATTTTTAATAAACATATATGGCAGGAAAATAATGTTTTGATGCTTTATTAATGTCTTCACTTTTTACTGAAACTTAGCATGGACTAAGGAAATGTTAGCTTACATCCTTTTTTTCCTTCATAAAGGCATTGAATGTCTTTAAATGTCTATGGTAATGCTGCAATTCCGAAGTAGATTCTTTAGCATGCAGTGTTCCAAAAATTGTATGCATGCCACATTCTTAAGAATCAGCAACTATGTGAAGTGAATATTCAAAGAAGGTACAAATCTCTATACAATAATTCTACCAGGGTAGTTGAGTCCTTGTTAAAGTAGGTAGAGTTCTCAATACTAGAGTATAAATTCAAGCCATCTAAGAAATCTTACACAGATGAGGCCCACTCACTGCACAGGAATCTAGGCAAAATAAGATTCAAGGCAGCAAAGCATTAAAATAGTTACATTTCAACAGCATTTCTCTCATGACTGAGTGGCTCTTTTAAACTGAAATATTTCTAGACATTCTGAGTTAGAGAAAAGCATAGCTTAGGATAATATTCTAGTTAAGCTTAGGAGGATATTTTTTATTCTATATTATACATTATGAAGAAAAATAGTAGGCAAAAATGAAAGACTGGCCTGAATCTAATAGATTTCATAAATTAGATATTTGAGTGCTCGGTATTAAAATAGAACTTCAAGTCACACCACAACAATATGTTTCTTTGCCAAGTCTTTTTTAAGAAAGAGGGAAAGCTTGGGAAATTTAAAACTAAGACTCCTTGATGGAAATATGAAGTTACTAAAAAAGAGCTTACATAATATAGTTAGATGAATAAAAGTATTTAGCAATACATTTTCATAGATGAGTCTTTAACTACCTCTGTAAAATAAACTGCTAAATTTATCTTGATTTTGCCAGAGTTCCAGAGCTATTCCTATATTTCAAAAGATTTTTTCATTTTTGCAGGTAGAATATTACTAGTTTTATGATGGGTGGTTTCCAGAAAAAAATATGCAGGTAATGAAGTAGTAGATTTATTTTCTCAAATTCTTTATTCAAATATTAAACCGAATATAGACATGGTTTACATCTAACTTACCAAAGAAAAGGAAAATATGTCATAAAGTAACAATATGTGTCTTGCATTATAAGGTTTTATTGCCTGATTAGTGAATAGTGCAGAAAGCCAAAAGCATCAATTTGGGAGAGATTTCTTTTATATCTGACAATCATATGTATATTGTTTTGGGAAAGTTACGATTTTCACTGTTACATTTTTAGATTTAACTTCACAATGCTAGAAAGCACTAGATTGTTACTTTCAAAAGATCTGTGCTTCAATCCTCGTAAGCTGTCACTTGATGTATTCCTACCAATTACTGTATAACGTCATTTGAAATTTAACTCTTGATCACCATATCAGATACATAATGGAATATTATGCAGTCTTAAAGAATGACAAAATTATGGACTTCACAACAACGCAGATGATTTAGAATCTATCATACTCAGTGACCTATCACAGAAGCAAAGAACTGAGTACCACATGTCACACATAAGTGGGTCCTAAACATTTAGCATAATACTACAAGAAAGGGATTGGCAGTAGCAGGACACTGCCAGGGGAGGGAGAGGGCACATAATGTCAATTAGGGTACCTTATCCCAAGTCAGGGGAATTGTGGACCAGTGGGAAGTCCAAACTTCACCTGTATGATGACCACTTATGTACCTAATCCTAAATTGTACCCCACTTCTTCAACATATAAAACAAAATCTAAAAAAGAAAGTAATATAAAAATTAGCTAACAAATATTATTTTCAAAACCTTTTAAAGTTTCACACCATATGTTTTATTTGACTTCAGAATTCAAAGCATTACAATTCACTTAAATTTTGTTTTTCTGCAATGAATTTAGAATTCTGAGTATTGGGATGCATATGCATTAGAATGAAAGCTCTGTGAGGGTAAGGATCTCCATGGCTATTTGTTTAATGCTCTCTCGACACCCTATTTGGAACATAGTAACATGTATAGAATGAAGAAATTACATACCAACTGATGTCTTCCAAAATTCTGGTGGGGAATAAAAAGATTACTGGGATGGTGCAATTATATTTCTAAGAAAAAAATGTAAAAAAAAACCCAGAACCAAAAGAGGACACTCAAATTTCATCGGCCCGTTAGAGTTATCATTCACTTTGTGAAAAGAATTTTCTTAATCTATTCTTCTTAAATTTTTTCTGATCAATAATTTCTTCTTGCTTCTATAATCCCAAAGTAGAAATTTAATATTATATTGAATTCTGAATTTAGGTGAGCATAATAAAGCTGTCCTTAAGTTATGACTTGGAACTAGGTATCTTAAAGATAGTATATACCTTCCTTTTGTGGTGTACTTGGTCTCAGATCAGAAAAATTTAATGTTTTATGCATCTTACAGACCAATTCGTTTTGTTTATGGATGGGGGCCATGATTTTATGTCTTTCTCACAGCCACAAATACTGAATTTCATAGTACCATCATACCAGCTTATTTGGAACTATTCTTCTGTCTATAGATATAATTATTAAGTAGTAAATTAATTTTTCAGTGGTTCTTATTTTAAAAATCCATGAAAGAAATACACTTCTTAAATTATTATCAAAGTTTAAGTTTCACAGTAACATATTTCACATACCTATTATTCTCACAAAGGAAAAGTATTTTCTCATTTTTATTATGAACTGCCTAATTGCATGGTAGCCAAAGTCATCACATTGACACAAAAACAAAGGAAAACCATAGAAGCACTTCAATAGATTCATTAAAGCATTTAATTGCAATTAATATCTATTCATATTTTAAAATCCTAGAAAAGTAGGAGTAGAGATATGTCAATATGATTTAAGAAATCTATATAACCCCAAACAAACAGCATCATTATGGTGAATTGGCAAATTGTTGGAAAAACAGATATGATACAAAATGTTCACTATTAGCATGCCTAATGAATGCTATCTTGACAGTTTTATCAAGTGGAACAAGAATGAAACAATGAATTGGGAACACTGTAGTTTGTTTACATAGTAGAGTAGTATTCAGCAATGAAAATGAATGAGCTATTGCCACATGCAACAACATAGATGACTCTTACAAACAAAATGTAAACCAAATGAGTCAGTCAGCCAGTCACAAAAGAAAACTCGTTCCATGTATATAAACTTCAAAAGCAAGTCAGCAAGATGTAGCATAGGAAGTCTCAGGTTCCATTTCACTCCCACCTGTCCCTCTTGGAAAATTTAAGTAGCAACTATCCCAAGAGTAGAAAATCCTTTTGAAAACTTTAACACCTGGAAACAGCCTAAGACACCTGTGCAGTCCACATAATCAACAAAATTTGAACTAGAAGGAACAATTTCACTGTGATCATGCTGCCCATCTTCCACCTTCAATTTGGCACAATGACAAATGAAGAGAATCTTCCTGTGCCCACGGTTTGAACAAAGGGAAGAGAAAATCAAAGACAATCATTTCATTTTCCTAGCATTTTGAAATGTTTCCCTTGAAGCCCACAGTGGTATCACCTAGAGAGGAACACCTAAGTAAACAGCATGGCTAGATTGCCAGAGGATCAGACAGAAAGATAGAATGAAAGCTGAGGTCCTAGAGACCAATGTACAAATCTTGGTGGTGCCTTTGTGTTCCTGCAAGTTGTGGTGCTTGCCCATAGACACTAGCCAACATTATAGCTTACCCACAAAATTGGTTGTCTTCAGAAGCACAGTGAAAAACTCAGACTAGCTTGAGTACTTAGATTGCTAGTTTCTCCAACCAGCCTCAGAACCTACTGTAAAAACCCTACTTGGGCAACTCTATCCAGGAAATGAGTGTCTGCCACCATTTATGTTGGAAAAACAAATAAACAAGACCAGCTTGAGTCAGAAAGTCAAGCAATAGCTCCACTCAGCTGAAAAGCACTTCCAATGACCCTATCATGAAACTATAACCTCTGTGCATCTCTGAGGAGTGTAGGGCCTAGCTCAAGTTGACCTGAGACATCAAAAAGTAGATCCACTAAGCCAAGAAGCCTACCCAATGACCCTATTTCCAGGCAAAAAGACTTCCACCTCTGTGCATTATGGAAAATAACATAGGCTAGATCTCCTTAAATTATAAAGTTAAATAATGGTTCAACTCAGCCAAACGCTCACTCCACAGTGATTAAAGCAATCTTTAATCATGCATTTCTAAGAAGCATAGCCTCTGATCCTTTAATAACTCTACCTAACCTCAGAATCTATTCTGTAGTCTACAAAACTGCAGATTCCAAATTACAAGACTTATCCAACTAGGTAGTACATCTTGTGACCAGCCTGACCAGAAGTCATTGCAGCACCAGCCAGCAATGCTGCCTAATACCAGAGCCCTACTCAGTGGTCTCACCAGACAAGATAGCCCAGTCATCATCCTCACCCAACATTACGTCAAAGCAATGGCCCAGCAAATTAGAGAACTAAAAACAAGCTCTGCCTGACCGGGATCATTACCACCTGCCTTTCCATAATCAAAGACTAAACTAAATAGTGAAGGGACATTCATGCCAAAGGACAACTGTAGAGGCCAGGAAGATGAGACTGTCTCTTCAAATGTGCGGATAGCAACATAAAAACACAAGCATTATGAAAAATCAGGGAATCATGACAAGTTCAAAAGAAACAAATAAAGCTCCAATAATGAATCCCAAAGAAATGAAGATCTATGATATGGCTGACAATGAATTTAGAATAATATTTACAAATGTTTAGCAACTATAAGAATATAGAGATAGACAGTTTAATAAAATTTGGAAAAACAATGTATAAAAAATGAGAAGTTTAACAAATAAATAGAAAAAAAAATTAAATTAGACAGATGACCTAGAGAGGAGGAATGCAATGACAACTGAAAGATTTAATATAAAGCTTCAACAGAAGACTCAATCAAATGGAAGGAGGAATCAATGAGCTAGAAGACAGAAGATTTGAAATTATCCAGTTATAGAAACAAAAAATGAAAGAATAAAAATAAATGAAAAAAGACTACAAGAATTGTGAGACATCATCAAGAGATTAAACTTTTGCATAATTGGAGTTGCAGAAGAAGAAAAAGAAAAAGGACCAGAAAGGATAGTTAAAGAAATAATTGCTGGAAACTTTTCTATTCTGGGATTATATTTCAGCACCAGGGTACAGGAAGCACAGAAATATTCAATCAAGCTTAACCTAAAAAGGAATACAAGATAAATTACACTTAAAAATCAGAGACAGCTGGGCTCGGTGGCTCAGCCTGTAAGCCTGCACTTCAGGAGGCCGAGGTGAGTGGATTGCCTGAGCCCATGGGTCCGAAATACACCTGGGCAACTTGGTGAGACCTCATCTCTACAATAAATCAAAAAAATTAACCGGGCGTGGAAGCGTGCGCCTGTAGTTCCAGCTACTCGGAAGGCTGAGGTGGAAAGATTGCCGGGGCCCAGCAGGTTGAGGCTGCGGTGGCTGGGAGTGGCCAGTGCACTCTAGTCTGGGTGACAGAGTGAGACTTCAACTCAAAAAAAAAAAAAGAGAGAGATGAAAATTATTATCAGAGCAGTAAGAGTTAAAAAACACATTAAATACAAAGTAGTACCAATAAAACTATCTGCAATTTTCTTAGGAGAAACCTTAAAGGCCAGGAGAGTTTTGGATGATGAATTCAAAGAATTGAATGGGGAGAAAAAAAACTGCCAACTATCAATACGTTATCCAACAAATCTGTCTTTAAGAAATAAGAGATACATTAAAACTTTCCCACACAAGCAAACACTAAGAACTTCTATAACTATTATTCTGCTTACAGAAATTCTAAAAGTTCTTAAAATTGAAACAAAATGCTGCTAATTAATAACATAAAACATTCAAATGCAAAAAACACAACAGTATAAGTAAAACAGAGTCATACCCTAGGATACTCTAGGACTCTAATAAGGTATAAGGCAATGTTATTTCTAGTATGAGAGTTAAAAGATAAAAATATTAATAACAACTATAGCTAAAGCAAATTGTCAGGAGATACACATTACAAAATGATGTAAATTCTGACATCAAATATATATAAAACATATATAAAATTTAGACTGAGGGAGGAGTAAAAGTGCAGAGTTACTGTATGCAATTAAATTTAATTGTCAACAGTTTGAAGTAAGCTGTTGTATGAAGTTCTATGTAAGCCTCATGGTAATCACAAAGCAAAACTCTTTAACAGAAGCACAAAACAAAAATAGAGAGGATTCAAGGCATACCACTACAGGAAAATATCAAACCAGAAAAAGATATCAAGACAAAGAAAGAAGCAAATTATCTACAAAGCAACTGGAAACAACTAACAAATGGCAATAGTAAATTCTAATCTATTAACTATTTCCTTTAAGGTAATGGATTAAATTATCCAATAAAAAGACAAAAACTGAATGGATTCAAAAAAAGACCCAACTATGAATAAAGGAATAAAAAGAGACATTTCACGCAAACAAAAACCAAAATAGAGTAGAGGTGGATGTGGTTATATCACACAAAATAAACTTGAAGTAAAAAGTTGTAAAAAAAAAAAAGGTCATTATATAATGATAAAAGGGTCCATTTATCAAGAGGATATAACAATTACAAATATATGTCCATCCATCAGCAAAAAATATAAAACAAATGTTAAAGGATCTGAAGGGAGAGATAGATTGCAATACAATAATAGTAGGGATCTTCAATGTCCTACTTTCAATAATGGGCAAACAGAAAATAAATAAGGAAACAGTGGACTTGAACAACACTTTAGAAGAAATGAACCTAATAGATAAATACAAAACATTCAACCCAAAAGTACCAGAATACATGTTCATCTAAAGTACACATGAAACATTCATCAAGATAGACCATATATTAGGATACTAGCATATGCCTGTTTAAATTTAAGAAAATTAAAATTATATCACATATCTTTTCCAACCAAATAATATGAAAAAAGAAATAAATAACAGATGGAATTCCCAACTACATTGAAATTTTACAACATGATCCAGGACAACCAATAAGTCAATGAAGAAATTAAAAAGAAAAATAATAAATATGTTGAGACAACCAAAATTGAACATAACTTACCAAAATGTATAAAACACAGTAAAAACCATTTTAAGAGGAAAGTACAGCAGTAAACACCTACAACAACAAAAAAAAAATTCCAAAGAAAAAAGAAATAAAAACCTAATGATACATCTCAGGGAACTAGAATAAGAAAAATGAAATATTGTCAAAGTTTACAGAAAAAGATATGAGAGATTAGAGCAAAAATACATGACATACAAGCTGGAAAAATACAAAGATAAAGAAAATAAAACATAAAATTGACAAACCTGTGGTTAGATGAAAAAAGAAAAAAATATGCAAATAAAGAAAAACTGTGGTCAAAGAAGAGGCATTACAACTGATGCCATAAAAATACAAAGAATTGTAAGAAACTAATAATTTTACTCCAACAAACTAGATTACCTAAAAGGAATGGAGAAATTCCTAGAAATGTGAAACTCATAAAGACTGGATCATTAAATAAATCCTAACAAATAACAAGTAAGAGATTGAATTAATAATAAAATTTTTACAAACAAACAAAAGCCCAGAATCTGTTCTTCACTGCTAAATTCTGCCAAATATTTAAAGAAGTAATAACAATTACCCTCAAATTCTTTTTAAAATTGAAGAAGAAATATTTCCAAACTATTTTTACAATGTCAGTATCACTCTGATACTAAAATCAGACAAGATATTAAAATAAAAGAAAATTGACCAGGTTCAGTGACTGAGCCTGCAATACCAGCGCTTTGGGTGACCAAAGCAAATGGATTGTCTGAGCCCACAGATTTGAGACCAACCCAGTCAACTTGGCAAGACCTCATCTCTACAATATATCAAAAAATTAGATGGACGTGGTAGTGCATGCCGTAGTTTCAGCTACTTGAAAAGCTGAGGCAGAAGAATGGCCAGAGCCCAGCAGGTCCATGCTGGGGTGCTGTGAGTGTGCCACTACACTCCAGCCTGGGCGACAGAATAAGATTCCACCTCAAAAAAGAAAATAAAAGAAAATTACATAAACACAAATGCATAAATTGCATAAGTACAAAATAAATTATATAAATAAACAAATCACATAATGTACATAAATTACATAAACATGAATGAAAAAAATTCTCTAAAAAAGAATCCCAGCAAACCAAATTCAACAATTCACTAAAATCATCATCTACTGTGATCAAGTGGGATTTATTCTTGGTATGCAAGAATGGTTCAGTATATGCATATCAATACATTTTATAATCACATGAAAAGAATAAAGACAAAAGCCTTATTATCATCTCATTAGATGCAAAAAAAAATCATTTGACAAAATTCAATATTATTTCATGATAAAATATTTCACCAGATTAGGTACAGAAGAAATGTGCTTCAACACACACAGGCCATATATGAGAAGCCCACAGCCATCATTATACCCAACAGTAAAAATTTAAAATTTTTTTTTAAGACCTGGAAAAGACAAGGATGCCGACTATCACTACCTGTGCTAAATATACTACTGAATGCCCTTGTGAGAGTAATGAAAGGGGAAAAAAGCATGCAGACAGAAAAGAAAAAAGTGAAATTTTCACTGTTTGCTGATGAGATACACATATACATAGAAAATTCTACAGACTTCACCATGAAACTGTTAGAATTAGTAAAAATATGCTAAATCTTCAGGATACAAATTAACACATATTAAACAGTGGGATTTTTAATACACTAACAATAAACTATTCAAATAAATCAAGGGAATAATCCTATTTACAATAAATTTTTCCCCAAAAAAACTTAGGAATAAATTTAACCAAAGGAATGAAAGACTTAAAAATATAAAATGCAGTATAAATTACAGTAAATATATAAAACATTGGTGAAAAAAGTTAAAGATGGCACAAATAAATGGAAAGATGTCCAATGTTCATGAACTAGACAAATTAATATTTTTAAATGTTCATACTATCCAAAGTGGTCTAAAGATCGAATGCAATTCCTATCAGAATTCCAATGTCATATTTCATATAAGTAAAAAGATGGTAAAATCCATGTGGAGCTAGAAAAATCCATAATAATAAAGGCAACTTTTAGCAAAAAGACCAAAGCTGGAGGTATCACAATCCTTGGTTTCAAACTATAGTTCAAAAATATAGTAATTAAAAATGCCATGGTTTCAGTGAGTGTAATCAAACAAGAAAGACTAATGGAACAGAACAGAGGGTCCAGAAATGAATCCATGTATTTGTGGGCAATTGATTTTCAAAACAGTTTCCAAGAATACCTTGTGAGAAAAGGATGGTCTCTTCAATAAATGGTGTTGGGTAAACTGAATATCCACATGCAGAAGAATTAAACAGTATTCTTATCTCACACCATACACAAAAATCAACTCAGGATAGACTAACAGCATAATTACAACACAAATTATAAAACTAATGGATGAAAGCATAGGGGGAAAAATACATGATATTTGGCCTGTGCAATATTGTTTTGGATTTGACTTTAAAAGCACAGGCAAGAGAAACTAAAAGACAAATGAGATTACATAAAATTAAAAATGTGTACAGGCAAGGAAACAATTAGCACTGTGTAGAGACAGTCTACAAATTTAGAGAAAACATTTGCAAGTCATGAATTCAATAAAAGTTTAATATCCATAATATATAAGAAGCTTTAACAACTAAATAGCAAGGAAACAAAAAAATCCAATTAAAAGTTGGGTAAACCGGGCTCGGTGGCTCAGCCTGTAATCCCGCGCCTTTGGGAGGCTAAGGTGAGTGGATTGCCTGAGCCCGCGGGTTCGAGACCCGCCTGGGCAGTGAGACTTCATCTCTACAATAAATCAAAAAATATGCTGGGCATGGTAGCGCATGCCTGTAATTCCGGCTACTCAGAAGGCTGAGGCGGAAGGATCGCCGGAGCCCAGCAGGTCGAGGCTGCGGTGACCGGGAGCGGCCACTGCACTCCAGTCTGGGCAACAGAGTGAGACTCCAACTCAAAAAAAAAAAAAAAAAAGAATAAACCAGGTATAGAAAGAAAACGCATGTTCTCACTCATATATGGAATATAATACAATCAAACTCAGAGAAATAGAGACAGTAGTTACTGAGGTTGGGAAGTGGAAGAAATGGAGAGATCATAGTTAAAGAGTACAAAATCTCAGACAGAAGAAAAATGGGTTTTTTGAAGGTCTGTTGCAGAGCATGGTTAATACAATTAATTATATAATACTGTACATTTCAAAATTGCTGAGAATAAATTTCAAAAGTTCTCACCACAAAAAATGTGAAGAATTTGAGGTTATAAGTTTATATGCATAAGTTATACCATCACTATTTTACCACATAAACTTATACAACTACAAATTGTAAATTTACAATTTTAAAAACAAATAAAACTAGTATATAAGATAGAAGTCAGAATAGTGTTTTGGAGGATATATTGTTCACTAGGGGGAACAAAGGAGCTTCTGAGTTCTGACAATATTCTCTTTCTTGATCTGGGGCTATTTACACAAATACGTCCACTGTGTTAAAGTTATCTGTCTGATTTATTTGGTTATGATTTGTTTATTGTTCTGTATGTATGTTATAATTCAATAAAAGTATCTTTTTATTTTATTATACAGCTGTGGGATACAAGTGAGGATAAACTCCTTAGGTAGACTCCATGCAAGTGAAGTTTAGGTTTCCAAGTGGCCCTCATTCCCCTGGTAGTGAACCTAGCTCCCTTTGTGTTGTCACACACCCTCCCTCCCTCTTTACCCTAGCAGTGCTGGGAGTGCAAACTAGTTCAACCTCTATGGAAAGCGGTTTGGTGATTCCTAAAGTAACTAAAAATTGATTTTCCATATGATCCAATAAATATATCTTTAAAAGGGAATCTTCTACTTACTACTATATAAATTATGTGTGGGAAAATAATAATATTGTTACTGTATATAGTAATATAGTTATAGCTGATATCAAAAAGTATATTATATAATACAGTAATACTATAAAATAATGTGGCTAATTAAATAATAAGTACAAATGAAAATAGTTATTACTAACACATGCATATTCAATTCTAAAAAACATTATGATCCTGCTATACTTACTTTATGGTAATATAGTAAATTATATAATACCAAAAAATATAATATCTATAGCTAGCATATACCATGCTTAAACAGTACACTGTTTTGCATGTTTATATATTTAATTTCTTAAAATTCTATGCATACTATATTACAACATGGTATATTATAAAATAATAAAGAAAAACTATAATAATTATATCTAACACATATTTAATGAGTGCACAGTTTTAAGAGCTTTATGTAGCCACATATATAATTGTATTAAAATTCTGATCTTATTATTATCTTTAATTTTCACATGAGATAGCAAGAGTACAAGAAAAAACAGGAGACCAGAAAAGTGCCTTGTTTAATGTCACACAGCTAGATCATAACAGAATGTATTACAAAATCAGCTATATAAATGGAATGAAAAGGACATATGAGTCTCCATTAGCATCAAGTACACATTTGAGGTGTGCCTTACTGTCTTAAGATACAGATATACGCTCTATTTTAGTGTAAAAGAAAGATATTCCTGCTGCTGGTCAGTACTGAGTTCTTCTTTTTGTGTATTGATATTTTTTTCCCTCAAAATTGTTTCTGCAAGCTTTTCTCGTTGTCTCCGACAACAGAGATCAGGTTGTTGTTGCTATTGTACAATCTCCATACAACAAGTATTCTCTTAGTGAGAAATTAACTATAAGAAGTGAGACTAAATTGCACAGGCACAATTTTACCCTCATGCCTCTGCAACCCCATGAAAGGTACATTACAAAAGTATTTAGAATGATAGTTTTAGTGATATTCCATTTTCATTCTGTCACCATGAGATCTGAAACATATAATGACCTAACTGCATTTTCTATCCATTTTGACTTGACTTTTAAAAAAAAATACAGAGCTTAATATATTATTTAGATGAATTATCTGATTTAAATAAATGTTTACCTTCAGTTTATGTGGAGTTCATAATGTGAAAAACAGCAAAAAAGAAGAAGGATTGGATCATACACAGAGCTGATATGCATTTTTCAGGTTATGCAGAATATTAACACCATAATTATTTGTGCCCCTAAGTGGGAGACTAATTGATATTTTAGTACCTTCCTCCATAGCTCACAGTATTCAATAAGTCTTCAAGCTGCAATATCTCTTCTCAAGTCTCATATAGTCTCGTATAGTATTTTGCTGTTTGATGTGGTTTCCCATTGTCTTGAGTTTACTTGCATTTCAAGCTGTTCACATCGTAAAATGGGAGAGTATCTGAGAGACATTTTGCGACTATGAAAGAGAAATAACTTCATCTCTTTTTTCCTATCTAATGTATTAATTTTCGCATCATCAGAGCAAAAAATATAGAAGAAGCTATAATTTATGGTTAATAATTCAGTATTTAAACTTACATTATAATCTTAATAATTGTTTAAATGTACCTGGATAGATTTCAGGTGAAGTTACTATCTTGGAATTTTTTTTCTTCTTCTTCTTTTAAATTTTATTTTAAAATTGTGGGGTTCAATTCAGGGTTAGGTATATAAATATTCACTGTGCAGGTACCCCTGTTGATGAGGTGTGCCCCCCCTCACCAGGCGGATATCGACTACTGTCAATCCCTCCCTCCCCACAGCTTCCTGCTACTGTCAATCCTTTTATTATAGTGTTATGGTAGTTGTTCAAGATCCACTTATGAGTGAGAACATGTGATACTCAGCTCTTTGTTTCTGTGAGAGATCACTTAGTATTATAAGCTCTAATTCCATCCAGGTTGCTGTGAAGTTCATGATTTTGTTCTTTTTCATGGCTGCATAATATTCTGTTTTGTATATGTACCGCATTTTTTTGTCCAGTCCTCTTTTGATGGGCAGCGTGGCTGGTTCCATGTTCCTGCTATTGTGAACAATGCTGCTATAAACATAGGTGCGCAGGTATCTTTTTCATAGAGTGATTTGAATTCTTCCAGGAATATCCCCAGTAGGCGGACCCTGGAGTCATATGGAACTTTTAGGAATCGCCACACTGATTTCCATAGAGGTTGGACTAGTTTACACTCCCACCAAGAGTGTATAAGTGTTCACTTTTTGCCACATACTCTCAAGCATCTGATATTTTTTGAGTTATTTATGATGGTCATTCTGACTGGAGTTAGGTGGTATCTCAGTGTAGTTTTAATTTGTATCTCCTTGATGACTAGTGAGGCTGAACATTTTTTCATGTATCTGTTGGCTGCTCGTATGACTTCCCTTGAGAAGTCTATATTCATAACTTTTGCCCACTTTGTAATGGGGCTGTTTTTTTTTTCTTTTCAGTTCATTTGAGTTTCTTGTAGATCCTTGATGATAGGTCTTTGTCAGACATGGAGTTCGCAAATATTTTTTCCCAGTCTGTGGGCTGTCTTCCTGCTCTCTTGATGGTTTCTTTGGCTTTGCAGAAGCTTGTCAGTTTAATGAGGTCCCACTTGTCTGTCTTATCACTTATGGTCTGGGCACTTCGGGTTTTGATCAGGAGTTGGTTGCCAGTTCCAACTTCCATAAAAGTGTCTCCTGCATTTTCTAAGGTTCTTACAGTTTAAGGTTTTAGATCTGTGGTCCATTTAGAGTTAATTTTTTGTGTGTGGTGATAGGTAGGGGTCCTGTTTCAATCTTCTACATGTGGTCAGCCTGTTTTCTCAGCACCATTTACTGAATAAGTTCTCCTCTCCCCAGTAGTGGGTGGTGGAGGTTTTGCGGAAGATGAGTTGGTTGAGAAATTGAGGTTTTGCTTCTGGAATCTCAATTCTATTCCATTGATTGATATGTCTGTTCTTATACCAATACCGGGCTGCTTTGATTATTGTAGTTTTATAATAAAGTTTAAAGTCTAGGAGTGTGATACCTCCTGCTTTGTGTTTTTTTATGAGAATTGTTTTGGCTATTCTTGGTTGTTTATGTTTCCATGTGAATTCCTGTATTGTTTTTTTCTAGGTCTGAGAAGGATGTTGCTGATAATTTGATGGGTATTGCACTAAATCTGTTGATTGCCTTAGGTAAAATTGACATCTTAACAATGTTGATCCTTCCAATCCATGAGCATGGAATGTTTTTCCACTTGTCTGTGTCATCTTTGATTTCTTTGAGCAGTATTTGATAGTTTTCATGGTAAAGGTCTTTCACATCTCTGGTTAGGAAGGTGCCAAGGTATTTCATTTTTTTGTGGCTATTGTAAATGGACTTGTACTTTTTATTTGGGGTTCTGTTTGTTTATAATTGGTGTATAGAAATGTGACTGTCTTTTGCACATTTATTTTATACCCTGAGACTTTGCCAATGTCCTTTATCAGTGCAAGAAGTTTTTTGACAGATTCTCTTGGGTTTCCAAGGTACACAATCCTGTTGTCTGCAAAGAGAGATAACTTGACTTCCTCTTTTCCTATTTGGATGCATTTGATTGCCTTCTCTTACCTGATTGCTCTAACTAGGACTTCCAAAACTTCATTGAACAGGAGGGGTGAGAGTGAGCATCCTTGTCTTTTTCTAGTTTTCAGAAAAAATGGTTCCAATTTTTGTCTGTTTAGGAATATGCTGGCTGTGGATTTCTTATAGATGACTCTTACTATTTTGAGGTATGTTCCACCTATACCTAGATGTTAGAGAGTTTTTATCAAGAAGAGGTGCTGGATTTTTTTCGGCATCTAATGGTATAATCATGTGGTTTTTGTACTTATGTCTGTTGGTGTATTTAATTATGTTTGTGGTCTTACAAATATTGAACCAGCCTTGCATCCCAGGGATGAAGCCTACTTAGTCATGGTGGATAATTTTTGAGACGTGTTGTTGATTCCAGTTTGCTAGGATCTTGTTGAGAATTTTAGTATCTATGTTCATCAAAAATATTAGCCTGTAGTTCTCTTTCTTTTTTGGGTCTTTACCTGGCTTGGGTATCAATGTGATGTTAGCTTCATAAAATGATTAAGGGAGAGTTCCTTCTTTCTCAATTGCCTGGAATACTTTCAATAAGATTAGTATCAGTTTCTCCTTGTAAGTTTTCTAGAATTCTGCTGGAAACCCATCTGGTCCAGGGCTTTTTTGTAGGTAGTTTTCTTATGACATAGTCGATTTTCTTGATTGCTATTGGTCTTTTTAGGGTCTCAGTTTCTTCTTGTTTCAACCTGAGGAGTTTGTATGATGTCAGAAAGTCCTCCATTTCCTTTAGGTAGGAGAAGTAATGTAGTCTTTGTGTTTGTGTGCATGTGTTTGCATGTGTGTAATCAACATCAGCAATATCTTCTAGTGACTCGGTGGCCTAGATGTAGATATTTGTGGAGGGAGTAGCATATAATTGCTGGAGATGAGTTTGCCAATACTACTAGGCACTGAGTGAGTGGGCTTGTCTTTGAGACTTGAGGAAGGTATGTGCACTGCTGGGTAACTCTGTCAATCAAGGAGACAGGGTCAGTCATGACTGGTACCAGGTGACTAACTCCAAGACCATGGGGTACAGACAGGCATGTCAATGCCTTCAATTTTGAGAAAGACCTACCTGTGCCAGCTTGCCTATTTTGGGGAGCATAGCACTGTGTGGGCTCATACAGTTATGGCTATTACTGCTGGGTTTACCAGGAGTTGTGACATTGCAACCCTTGTGTGGCTATGATGGCATGATGAAATGGCCCTAAAAATATGGGCCCCCAGGGCATAACACACTCCAGCAGTTACTCTTCTCAAAATGATGCCATGCTGAACCATTGTGAATTCTTATCTAGAAAAATACAGTCTCACAGACTCCAGGCAACTTCCTATATCTGCCCAAGGCCTATAAGAAATGTGAAGCTCTCCTGAAACAAGGATTGCAGGTATCCACAGTGATAATAGGAACTGCTGGAATCTTCTGTTTATCTTTTTACCACAATGGCAAGTCTCTCTTGGCTATGTATAAATCCCTTCTGGGTGTTTTGCTTTCCTTTCTATGTTGCTATTCCTAGTTTTTTATGTCTTAGAGGGTCTTTCTTGACATCTCACAGAATTTCAGTGTTTGCCCTTAGTTCCTGTACTGGAAGTCCAGTTATCTATTTGTTGTTTCGGTTCTTATTTGTAGAGGAGAGCACTGGGTACCTCTAGTCAGACATCTTAATGATGTCCATATTTCTTAAAACTCTAATGACATCTTTGACTCTCAAACTTTCATGTGCAAAATTGTTTCTGTTAGTCTTTAAACAAAAATATAGCTTGTGAATTCTAATCTCTATGATTATAAATAACCGAAGACATTCTAAAACAGAACTAATAGAATATTAATGATGCCTTTAAAGGTGGTCATGGCATTATTTTATGCCTACATTGAACAATTTTGTACAATTTTACTCATAGGTAATATTAAGTTCCAGTGACTGTCCCCAGAGTTCCATTAGACAATAGATTAAAAAATGAAGATAATTTAGTCTTTGCTTATTTGATGAGCTCCTCTTCCTGTCTTTCTATTCTTTTTTTTTTTTGAGTTGGAGTCTCACTCTGTTGCCCAGACTGGAGTGCAGTGACCGCTCCTGGCCACCGCAGCCTCCACCTGCTGGGCTCCGGCGATCCTTCCACCTCAGCCTTCCGAGTAGCCGGAATTACAGGCATGCACTACCACACCCGGCTGATTTTTTGATTTATTGTAGAGATGAGGTCTCGCTGCCCAGGCGGGTCTCGAACCCACGGGCTCAGGCAATCCACTCACCTCAGCCTCCCAAAGGTGCAGGATTACAGGCTGAGCCACCGAGCCCGGCTCTATTCTTTAAGTGATAAAGAAAATTAAAAGTTATAATGTGATCTTGTTTATTTTAAATTATTATTGCTTATCATAACTTAATATACATTAATTAAGAAAAACTCTTAAAAAGCGGAAATACCAAAGACAAAATGACCACTTGTGTTTATATCAAACGGTTGCAACATGTTAAGCAAAAATACGTCTTTCTTTCTTTTACTCTGCCTACATATCTGAATGTGTATGAATCTGGTGATAAACTTTTTGTCATATCTAAAACTATGTAAGAATTTGATGCTTTTATTAAATTTACTCTTTATCTTAACAAAAAAATTTTGTAAAATTTAGGTAAAGTTGTCGTCCTAAAATTCATTTTTTAAAGATTTATAAGCATACTACTATGCCTAGATTTTAAAGATAATTCATTTATACAGTTAGTTAAAAACATTTTAAATTTGTGTTTAGATGTTCGTTATTGTACTTCTTGATATTGGCTAATTTTACAATGTCAACAATTTGAAACCATCCTAGTCAAAATGAAAAAGATTCATATTTACTAAAGAAACATTTTACAAGTAAGTTGGACATAAATGTTATAATTGGCATATTATTTAAGAGATAATTTTTAAATCTAAACAATGTTTTTTTAAATCTGTACATAAAAGCACATTTAGTTTATTATATACAAATCAGTGTGAGTTATTAAAATATACTATTTTATAAGACTATAAGGGCTTTTCTCGGGGGATTTAAGGATGTTAGTTTTGAAATTTAATTATTCCAGCAAGGAAAATGATTGCTTCTTTACTATGGTTTCCACATAAACAATATTCTGCTTATTAAATTTATCTTTATAACCACTACAAATAATTTATCATGTTCGCTATTTCTTCCTTGCCATATTGTCAGAACTGATTGTCTTAATAAATGACAAAAATTTTATACAATAAAAAGTCAACTATGATAATGCTGTTTGAAATGATAAAAATATGAATCCAAATTCTGAAAAGAGAAATTATGTTTAGTTCATCAAAGCATGATATTTTAGAGAGGTTATAGCATTTATTTTTTTTTTTATGATATGGTAGTTTTTCAACTGAAGCATGAGAAGAACTTAAACCTGTACAATTATAAGGAAATGGATGCATAATCATAATTGAAAATAATACATGGTGATAATAAACATGTTACAAGTCATTACCAAGTTCTCCTTTTATAAACTCAGTAATTTGTTTGATGAAAGTGTGAGTAGGGTATAAAGTAACCCACCACTGTAAAGTAACCCACCACTGTAACCCACCACTTATTATCACAGGCAGAAAATTCTTAGCAAAGTTTATTTCATAATGTGTGTGGATTGATGATTTGAGCTGCAATAAATTTGGAAGATGGCTAACTGATTTTTTTTCTAATGATTCTTGGGACTGTTGCTAAATTTAAAAAGAAAGAGAAAGATAAAGAATTTATTTACTGAGAAATTAAGAGGGAGACCCCAAAATAACCTGAATCTTTTAAAGAAAAAAATGTGTATTTAACCTTACATATTTAAACTTTAGTTACTTTCAAAGTACTCTCCATTTGGTTCAATACATTATCAAGACATTTTCCACTGTTCAACTTGGGACGTTTCTTCCACAAATTGTGATACAACCTTCTCAAAACATCCAGATAAAAACTTTGGTTAACTGTTTGATTCAGAGGAACAAGTTTCAATTGCACTACGAGGGTCCTACCCTCTAAAAAAGATAATTCTGGTTTTTTTAGGGCACCCTCTCTGACAAAAGTCCTCAGCAAAGTTGTGACAGTTTTTAAACTATTTAATGAATTAAGTGATTTATTGAGTTGTTTTATGAAATGTTTCCTTTCTTTTGCTGTGATGTTAGGTTGGGGAAAGTGGGAAGGATAGTGAATTTCTAGAAAATTCAGGTTTCAATAGCCTCGGTAAAAGCACCCTGTCTAGTAAATTAAAAGTAGAAAATTAAATCAAATTAGCTGTTTAAATATGGAAGACATATTAATCAAAATTAATGAAAAAGAAGAAATCAATCATAGTTACATTCAAAGCAGTGTTGATCTAGTTAGATTGTGCCAGTTGCTTGTTGAATTGACTTGGCATTTTATCTACTCTTGAGTTTTTGGAATATAACAGTAAAAACTAAGGCATGAGTTTTCATGTATTGGACTTCACATTTAAAGTTAGTTTCAATTATATATAATCTATGTATAAAAAATGACCTTTTCTGTATCTAGTTTGATGAGTTTTTACAAATGTATGCAATTCTATAACTGTTTCATTAAGGAAGAACATTTCCATGCCCCTTTGTAGATAATTTTCTATCACATTTGGTGTCTGGAAATCACTGATCTGATTTCTGTTCTACAGATCTGCCTACTCCTGACTATCTTTAGATCATGCACCATGTAGCAAATACTCACTGTTTGGTTTCTTTCTTTGCATATGCTTTTGAGATGCAGTCATATTTTTGCACGTGTTGAGTTTGTTCCTTGTTATTGCTGAGTAACACTAACTTGTATGAATGTACAATAATTTATCTCTTCATTGTTGCTTGGATATTTGGACCATTTACAGTTTTCAGCAATTGCAAATAAAGTATTTGTAAATATTCATATGCAGGCTTAATTTGGATATGTACATTTATTTATCTAGGTTAAATATATGAGTGGGGTTGCTATGTCTAATGCTACTTTAATTGTATATTTAACTGTATAAGAAACTGCTTAACTCCTTGACAAATGGTTGAACCACCTTTCCTTCCTATCAACAGTATACAGAATTTCCACTTGCTCCACATACTAGCCAGAACTTTTTATTGTCGTTCTTGTTTAAATTCGAGTCATTCTCATAGGTGTATAGAAATATCTAACTGTTGTTTTAACTTGCATGTCCTTAGTGACTCATAATATGCATCTTCTTAGGTGCTTATTTGCCATTCATCTCTCTAGTAAAGTGTCTCTAAAATTTTCTACCTTTTATAAAATTAATACACTTTATCTTTTAAAAGCAGTTTTAGGTTCATATCAAAATTGAGCAGAAGATAAAGAGAGTTCCTATACAGCCCCTATTCCACATAGGTATAATCTTCTCCACTATCAAAATCCCACACTGCAGTGGTCCATTTGTTACAATTGATGAACTTATAGTAACACATCATTATCACCAAAGTCCATGGTTTACAATGGTCTATACTCTTGGTCTTGTATATTCTATGGGTTTAGACAAACGTATAATGACATGTATCCACCATTTATAGTGTCAGACAAAATAGTCTCACTATCCTAAACGCCCTCTGCGCCCTGATATTTAGCCCTCCCTCCACCCAATCCTTGGCAATCATTGATCTTTTTACTGTTGCCATAGTTTTGCCTTTTCAGAATTTTATATCATTGGGTACAGTGTGTAGACTTTTCAGACTGGCTTCTTTCACTTTGTAGTATGTCTTTTAATATCTCAATGTCTCGTTTCTACTTAGCACTAAATAATATTACATTTTTCCAAGTGTGCCACAGTTTTGTTATCCATTTATTTAACAAAAAAAGTGGTTATTTCCAAGGTTTGGTAATTATGAATAAAGCTGCTATCACCATTCCTGTGAAAGGTTTGTATAGATATAAGTTTTCAACACACTTGAGTAAATACCAAGGAGTATAATTGCTGGATTTTATGAAAATAGAATATTTCATTTTGTAAGAAATTACCTAATAGTCTCTCAAAGTAGTATACCATCTTAAATCTTCATGAGCAATAAATGAGTATTGTTGTTTTACATCGCCACAAGCATTTTGTGTTGGATTTTGCATTTTTGCCATTCTAATGAGTATGTAGTAGTATCTCGCTTAAGTTACATATGATGTTGAATATCTTTTATATACTTATTTGGCATCTCTGTATCTCCTTTGCGAAATGTCTGTTCAGATATTTTAACAATTTTTAGAGTTGTTACTTTCTTGTTGGAGAATTTAGAAGGTTTTTTGGATATTTTAAATAAGTACAAAGTGGTCCCCTTTCTTCAGTGCCTCACCAATTCTTATCTGTTGTCTTTTTGATAATAGCCATACTATCCAGGTGAGATGATATCTCATTGTGGTTTTGATTTGTATTTTCCTAATGATTAGTAAGTAATGCTAAGCATATGTTTCCATATCTGTCCATTTGTGTGTTTTCTTTGAAAAGTCTCTATTCAGATCCTTTGCTTGTGTTTTAATCAGATTACTTGCTTTTTGCTGTTGAGTTGTATGAATTCCTTTTAATTGGATTATTTGCTTGTTTTTTTCATGCTGACTTGTGTGAGTTAATATTTTGGATATTAACTATAGACTAGATGTGTGGTCTGGAAATATTTTTTCCCAGTCCTTAAGTTGTCCTTTTATTTTATTGATTGTCTCATTTACTATGTAGTCTTTTAGTTTGGTGTAGTCTCACTTGTTCGTTTTAGCTATTGTTGCCTTATGGACCTATTGGTGTGGTATCCAAAAAATTATTGCCAAGGTCAATGTCAGTAAGTTTTTCTCCTATCTTTTCTTCTAGGTGTTTTATGGTTTCAGGTCTTACAATTAGATCTTTAATCAATTTGGAGTCAATTTTAATGTGCATTGTATGATAGACTCAATTTGATTCTTTTGCATATAGATACCCAGTTTTCCCAGAGCCATCTACAGAAGATAGTGTCTTTTCTCCATGTATCTTCTTGGTGGGCGTCTCAAAAATATATGTATATGCTTGGATTTGTTTCTGGGTTCTCTATTCTGTTCCATTGGTTTGTGTTTTTTTGTACTATTACCATATTATTTGATTATTATAGCTTTGTAATATAACTTGAAATCATGAATGTGATGCTCCCAACTTAGTATTTTTAAAATAAGATGGTTTTAGTTATTTAGAGTCTTCTCTGAATAACGAATTCATAGGAATTTTAGAATTTTTTTTCCTATTTCTGCGAGAATGCCATTTGAAGAATTACATTAAATCTGAATATTGCTTTTGGTAGTATGGACATTTTAATAATAATAATAATTCTTTCAATCTGTGAGCAGGAAATATCTTTCCATTTATTTGTGCTTTATCTGATTTCTTCCATTAATGTTTTGTAATTTTCAGTGGACAGATCTTTCACTTCTTTGGTTAATTTTTTTATTAAATATTTTATTATTTTTGATACTATCATAAATGGAACTGGTTTGTTATTTCTTTTTCAGACAGATTCCGTTGCTGCAAAAAATGCAACTGATTTTTATAAATTGATTTTTTATCTTGCTACTTCAGTGAATTCATTTATTAGTTCTAATAGGGTTTGATGCAGTCATTAGGGCTTTCTTGATATAGAGTCATGTCATCTACAAACAGGGTTAATTTTATTTTCTTTCTGAATACTTTTTATTTCTTTTTCTTGTCTGATTGTTATTGTTAGTACTTCTAATGCAATGTTGAATAGAAGAGGTGCAAAAGGGCATCCTTGCCTTATACCAGAGTTTAGAAGAAAATATTTCAGTATTTCCCCATTGATTTTGACATTATCTGTGGGTTTTCCATAAATGACCATTATTATGTTGAGGGAATTTTCTTTGATACCTATTTGCTTGAAATATTTCATTATGAAAGAATGTTAAACTTTGTCAGTTGCTTTTTATGCTCCTATTGAAATGATTATGTCGATCTTGTGGTGTATCACATTTATTGCTTTGCATGTTAAACCAACCTTGCATTCTAAAAAGAAATCTCACTTGGTCATGGTGTATTATATCCTTCATGTGTTGTTGAATTTAGTTTGCTATTATTTTGTTGGGGCTTTTTGCATTTATGTTCATTAGCGATATTACCTGTAATTTTTTCTTCTCATTGCGTTTTTGTCTAGTTTTAGTATCAGGGTAGGGTCGGATTTATTAAATGAGTTTGGAAGTAATCTCATTACTTTTATTTTTTGGAAGAGTTTAAGTGGATTGGTATTAGTTCTTAGTATGTTTGACAGAATTTAGTCATGAAGTAGTTCTTAGTATGTTTGACAGAATTTAGTCATGAAGTAATCTGATTCTGGCCTTTTCTTTGTTGAGAGACTTTGAATTACTATTATATGTCTTTATTTGTAATTGGTCTATTCATGATATTTATTTCTTCTTGATTCAGTCATGGTTGGTTGTATATTTCTTAGAATTTAATCATTTTATCTATGCTATCCAATTGTCCATAACATCTTTTATTTCCAAAGTACACATTGAAATGGTTTCTTTTTCCTTTTGGCTCATATTTATTTGAGTCTTTTTTCTTTTTTAAGTTTGTCTAGCCAAATATTTGCTGATTTTGTCTATTTTTCAAAAACTTAAGTATTAATTTTGTTGATTTTTATGTAGTTTTTCTATTTTTATTTGACTTATTTCTGTCTTCATCATTATTTTGTTTGTTCTGCTTAAGTTGGGCTTAGTCTTTTTTTTTTATTGAATTGCAAACATAGATTGATTTTTGACCTATTTCTTCCTCTTAAAATACCATGATTGTTTACAAAAAGTATCTTTAATAAAGCTGGATACAGTTTGGCTTGGAAAAAACAAAATTAGGCATTGAATGTAATACAATTTCCTCTCATTACTGATTTTATGCATCTCATTAATTGTGCAGCCAACATAAGAACATGTAAGCACATAAAACAAATATTTACAGATGTGAAGTAAAAAATTGATAGTAATTCAATGCAAGTATAGTTCAACACTCCGTTTCCAATAATAAATAGAACATTCAGGCAAAAAAGTTAATAGAGAAATAGCAGACTTGAAAACCATTATAGACAATATGGACTTAACAGACAAATACAGAACTTTTCCACTCAACAGCCAAAGAATACATATTCTTCTCATATGTACATAGAACATTCTCCAGGATGAATTCCATGTTAGGTTTCAAATAAGTCTTATCAAATTTAAGATAAAATCAAACCAGATATTTTTTCTGATTACAATGAAGTGAAATAGAAATTAATAACAACAAGAGAATCGGAAAATTTATAATTACATGGAAATTAAATAGCATACTTTTGAATAGCCACTGGTCAAAGAGGAAATTAAGAGGGAATTTTTTTTTAAAGTCTCAAGATGAGTGAAAACAAAAGCACAATATACCAACATTTAAGAGAAGCAGCAAAAATAGTAATAAATGGGAAATTTTTTATATCAATTTTTTTGTATATATTTTGAAGTTCTATTGTTAGATTTATACAAATTTGTTGTTTTCTTAAATAATCAATTGCATATTATCATATAATGTTATTTCTCAAAGGAAATACCATTTTTCTGAAGTCTACTGCTTCTGATATTAATATAATCATTCCAGATTCTTAAAAATTATCATTTGCATAAAATATATTTCTAGCCTTTTATTTTAACCTGATCATATTTGCATGATTAAAGTGGCCTTCACATACAATTGAATTTTGCATTTTTATTCAATATGACAATTTTAAGCTTTTAACTGAAATGTTCTGAACATTTATTTCAATGTAATTATTGATGTAGTTAGAGCTAAATGTTATTTTTTTATCTTTGTCATATTAATTGTTCCTTTTTTCCTGCCATTTTACTTTAAAGTTATATTTAAAATTTTTTTTTTTGAGTTGGAGTCTCATTTCGTCACCCAGACTGGATTGCAGTGGCCGCTTCTGGCCACCACAGCCTCGACCTGCTGGGCTCCGGCGATCTTTCCGCCTCAGCCTTCCAAGTAGCAGGAAATACAGGCATGCACTACCACACCCAGCTGATTTTTGATTTATTGTAGATATGAGGTCTCGCCAAGTTGCCCAGGCAGGTCTCAAACCCACAGGCTCAGGCAATCCACTGACCTCAGCCTCCCAAAGGTGCGGGATTATAGGCTGAGCCACCAAGCCCGGCTTAAAAATTATGATGCATATTTTATTTTAAAGATGTAGTGTACAATTCAACATCAGTTATACAAGTCGACATTGTACAGTTAAAGTCCCCACGTTGCCTGGTTTGAGATCAGGTATGCTCATTGATGTTTTATGTGGCCTCCCACCCCCATGGTATCCTGATACTGGCAATCCCTTTCATTTACAATGGTAAATGTTCAGGGTCCACTTATGAATGAGAGAACATGTGATACTGAGTTATTTTTTCTGTAATAGATCAATGAGTACAATAGACTCTAAATCCATTTAGGTTGCTGTGAAGACCGTATGTTTGTCCATCTTTATGGCTATACAATGTTCCATTGTGTATATGTGTGTGTGTGTGTGTGTGTGTGTGTGTGTGTGTGTGTGTACAATCTCACATCTTTATTGTTTTATTTTATCTCCATTTTTAACATTGTTTTATTGGTTGTTCTGTAGTTTATACATACATATTTAACTTATCACAAAGGATTTTAAAATAATATTGTACCATTTAATTTAAAATGTGCTTACTCTACATACTATGCTTCCATTTCCTATCTCTTATTTTTTGTGCTATTTTTGTCATGTATTTTGCTCCTATAGTGGTTATAAATCTTCAATGCCTTGCAACTTTTTTTAAACAATTAATTTTTTTAAAGGTTGCAAAAATATGTTATTTGTATTTACTTTCTATTTTTCTGTTTCAGGGATTTTTCATTTCTTTCTGTAAACCCAAATTTATATCTGGTATATTTTCAACCTAAAGATCTACCTTTAAAATTTCTTGTAGTACAGGTCTTTTGGAAATAAATTCTATTAGCTCTTTAATTTCTGAAAAGTCTTCATTTTATCTTCTTTTTTGAAATATAGTTTTGGTGGGGATCTGGGTTTAGTGTTCTAATTGATGGATTTATTTTCTCCTAGTACTTTGCAGATGTCGTTCCATTGTCTTTGGCTTGCATAGCTTTTGACAAGACATATGCTGTAGTTCTTATCTTTGTTTCTGTGATGCAATGTTCTTGCTCCTTTTTTGTTTCTTTTAAAATTGACTTTTGTTTAAAAAAGAAACAGGTTAGCTATAATGAGTTTGGGTGCTTTTTAAAAAATATACTTTAAAAAAATTCCTGCTGTAAGTCCTCTGAACTTCATGAATCTCCTGTTACTTATTTCTAGTTAAATTTGGAACTTATCTTCCATTATATTTTCTCATATTTCTTCATTATTATTCTTTCCTTTCCTCTGTGAATCAAATGGCCATGTTAAATCATTTGATATTGCCTCAAAGCTTATGTATGCTTTTCTCAATATTTTTTCAAAAATTCCCTCTGTTTTTCATTTTGGACGATTTATAGCAATCTACCTTTACACTCACAAGTTTATTTCTGAAATGTGACAAGCCCATTCAAGTAAGTCTTCAAACTGAATATTATAGTTTGTTGCTGTTTTAAATTTCAGGAATTTGTGTTTGATTCATTTTAATAGTTTTCACCTTTCTGTGGAAATCTGTGTCTGTTCACAAGTGTTTTTCATCTTTGCACAATAAATCATAGTTATTGGAAACCTCCTAATGAATAATTTCAAAATCTAATTGCTCAAAGAGCTTCTCATGACTGTTTTATCTCTAGAAAATGACATAAAGTTTGTTTTCTGTTTTGTTTTTACTTTTGTTTTTTTATCTTTTTTATCTATAATTTTTTAGTGAATGCTGAACATTGTGAAATAAAGAACAATAGGGACTGATGTGAAGAACAGTTTATAGCTGCAAATGTATGTGAATCTTCTTCTCTTAGGATGGGAGTGAGTAATTGAGCTGTGCTTAAGTTTGTTTTTGATATTTTTACTCTCATTGCAACTCAGTATTCTAATTACTTCAGAGGTGAACTGCCTGAATCATGTGATTAGTGTGAGACCTGTGGAGTCAGATGGTTTTCTGGGGCTTTTTTCCTGCTCCATTCTCAGCTTTCAGCATCTGTGCCAAATAGAGAGTCTTTCTCTCTACACTCTTTCTGCTCTAATAGTTACAAACTGCTATTGCTTTTTACTCAATGCTAAGCTCATAATAGTGTCAAGGAGTGAAGTTTTGTCTCTTCAGGTACAGGCTTAGACTTAGACAACACCTGTGGGCTTGCATGAAAGAAATGTGAGGCCTTGCTATTATTCTTGTTTCTCTCTTCCCCAAAGCAACTATATTCCAACTTACATCTCTGAAAGTTCTTAAAGTGGAGAAATTCTTTTTGTCCTTCCATTCCCCAGCAATAGTATATCTCGGCTTTATATTGGTATAGCATCTTGCTCCATAAACTTTTCATGTTCCTCCTTCATTCTTTTGCTTGCCTCAAAACAGTGACCTTGCTTGGCTTTGGTGTTAGGAAGGAAGGTTTACTAACCTTTTTTCAGCAGCTGATGAAATCTACATTTACTCAAAGTGTTTGATCTTTAGGCTCTGAAAACAAAACAGTTTTCTATCCTTTCCTCATTTTTTTCCTTTCATGAGAGAATATTCCAGGCAGGTGAACTACATTTCAAAACTGTTCCATCTCTGTTATACCTTTATCACTTAGATATTATTCTCTGTCCTCTTTATTTCCTATGAGTACCTTGTGGCGATCCTTAAAGGAGCCTATATACTTGAATGTAAATGCCCTTGTGTCTGTGTTCTCAGGTATTCTTAACTCCTGTTAGTCCCCATTCATTCCTTAGGAATGTATTACAATTTGGGCTGATTTCTTCTTATGTGCTTCTGTGGCATCCCTTTTTTCCTCGGTATTCCACCGAAGTGACACTTTTTTGTCTTGTCTCCCATTTGAGATGATTGCCACCATTTGGAACTCAGTTTACTTTGTTGTCATACCACCTCAGCTGTCAGATGGGTTTAAAAAAAATTGTGTTTGTATAGATCATCCTGTATTCTCTCATTGTTAGGATCACAACAACGTTCTTCTTTGGCTTTCTATATTCTAATCATAAGCAGAAAGAAAACGATAAAGTATTAAAAATATGCTTATTGCTGAGTGATATATTTTCTTCTCATCATAGAAGTTCAAAATGGAGGCAGGAAATTTCTATTACAGCTCAAAACAGAATTTGTTTCCAGATATGATATATCAACCTACTGATTTGCAATCTGACTAATACAAAGATTCACAAACAAAAGACAAAAAATAAAATCAAACCAAAAATGCAAAAAGAAAAATTGTATTGGAACAATGTAACAGAGGGTGTCCCTTATGTACTATAAAAAAAGTAACTGATGGTTAAAAGTTTTGTGATATACCAAGTTAAATATAGGTAAATAATTTGTTTTCTGGAGAACTTCTTCTGAATTTTAACATCTTAACAAGCACTGTGGTTCTATAATAAAATAAAAAATATATCCAGCATTTTGTAGTCTTATATTGCCAGAAGACTTCTTTCCTCTTTTTCTTCATAACAGAGTATTTCATAGAGCTCATATGGAAAATGCTGGTTTAGATACTTCCAACAATGCTGGCATTTTAAAAACATTTAAGTATTGTTTCATTTTTACAACTTTCATGTTGTCGTGTCTATTTCTTTATGGTTTAACTTTCTTTTGATGAAACAAAAATGTGATAAAATAGCATAGTTTTAAAATAATAAAAAACAAAATGTTGACAACATACTAATTTATATTAATAAACTTTCAATGAATTATATAAATTCTAACATAAAATATAGTGTCCCCACCCCGACCCTGCATTCTCTTTAACCATATAAACCATATTGCAAATAGACAAGGTTAAATTTGGGCAGATATTCACAATTTGGCTCTTGATGCTGAGATAATTTTTTATTGACTTTTTTCAAAACACCCTTTGAAAACATCTTTCATCTGTTCTAAACCAAGCAGATAACCTCTGTCTGTGTTGTAAACTCTGGGAAAATAATCTTATGAACAGATCACTTTGATATCTCAATAATCTGCTTATTTTGGAGATAAGATGATCTTGTCTTATTCTATAATATTTCACATTATTAAAAAAATTTATTTTACCCTTTCATTCAGTCATTAATTTGTTAATAATCAATTGAACACTTAAACTCACCATCAATTGGAAGAACCAATGATGAATAAGAAATGCATTGTTTTTAAGACTATACAGATTATGGACCTACCCACTAAGAAGTGAAATGAACTATTTATGAAGTTCTATGATTTCTTCAAAATATTCTGCAATGCCAACATATAGAGATATTATAAATGAATATTGATCAAGCTTTTCTTTTTCTTGTTTACATTTTCCTTATGATATGTAATACTATAAAATACATTTTAGACCAAAATATATAGATTATTACCTGTAACATATGTCACAAGTATACTTTGTATCTGAGTCACTTAGGTGTCTAGAAAAATGTTTTAGAAAAACATTACTTCCATAAATGCAGTAGTTAAACATGGGAATATATTAACATTAATTTTTTAGAGTTTATCATTATAATTGATGCTCATTATAATTGACACAATACAATTTTCTTTTTATTTTTTGCTTTTGACCTACACAGACATTTGTAGCAACTGACATGCCAAACTAGAGAGATCATAATATAATTGAGAGACATTTTATTTTCCATGGCTCAGTGCAATTGCTTGCCCCAAGATATATAAACTATGTTTTTAAGAAAAAACAAATAGTTAATTTAACCTCATTTTGGAAACTTTAATATTTACACCAAAAATTTGAATCACAAAATAATATCCAAGTTTTCTAATTATCATTCAACACAGTGTGCATGGCATATTATTAAAGACTGTTCTATTGATATTTAATTTCTAAGAAAATAATAGAAATCAGACAAGATTTGAATAAAATAGGCATAAAAGCCTCCTAATAGAAACATTATTTCTATGCAAAAGTTTTAGAATAAACAAAACTTCAGAAAATCAATTTACCAAAAAAAACCCTACTTAAAATATCGAGTTTGCTTCATGATATTTATTTGATTAGTGTAAGCTAATAATAATCTGGTAAATTGCTAAGTACTGAGACATTCAAAAAGTAAGCTGATTAATTCTACATCAAGCATGGCTGCCATCTTGTGGGGACTGGATATAATGTATTGAGGGGCCAATCTCAATAAAGTATCCCTTTTGGGTTACAAGTCATCATTTGATGTCTAGTTGCTTGATGTTTATTAATATTCCTCTTGAAATGCCACATCAACATTCAGACAGAAGAGATAAGGTAACTAAGAGATCTATCAATATACATGAGTCTCTGATACTAAAAGTTCAATAGCATGGCTAATGTATGAATATCGATAAAGCTTTGGAATTCAAAGTTTTTCACTTGAATTAACTTCAATAATGGATGAGCTTGACAAAGCACTTATATTTAGGAATCATTTATGTTTCAAAATTTGTTTAGAATTTCTATTTCATTGAGTTAGAAGAGAATATGACATTGTCCTCACAGGGCAATCTCACAGATTTACAGAAAGCTTTGAAAAGAAGGAAGGACTAATGAGTTTATTTTGGAAGGAAGTAAGGAAAAAAGTAAGGAGAAAGAGATATCACTTATCCTTGAGGATATGATTTGCACTAGTGTCACAGACAAAATGGTCTGACCAAGTAGTAAGCAGTAAGTCAGTGCAACATGACCTGAAAAAAAGGTATATGCAATATAAATATGCTACATAGCATATTATGTAAAAATATACAATTTAATATTTTTTTCAAAGCTTTTTTAAAAGTTAAAAAGTGTGTTCCAGTCTTTCAACCAATATCAATATAACTTCTAGGATTGATTCCCCATACTCTTCTAGAAAACCAAGACATTGCAAAAGAGAGCAACTTCTTTGATATGCTAAATATAAAATAATGCCCTTTCAGTCCCTCAACCAAAGAGAATTTATGTTTTTCACTTCTGTAAATGAATATCTCAATTATAATCTTATAAACATTTACCACAACTACCTGCATCAATTTATGATCTGTCATTGCCCTTGCTTGTATAGTTTTCCTTCTTGTCTAAGTTAAGTTTCCATATATTTAGAAACTTTTGTGTGGCTAGCCATACTTATAATATTAATTATATAAATATGAAGAATCAGAAATAATAACCCATTTTTATTATATTTTTATGATACTCTAAAAAACTAACTCCTCTTGCTAGCTTTGGCCCCCTCACTCACCTTAGGGAGGTGATTCTCCTTTCTCTCTCTCTCTCTCTCTCTCTCTCTCTCTCTCTCCAATTTACTTTCTAAATAAACTACATTTTCCAATCTAAAAAAATAAAAAGTCTAACTCTTTTTTAAGTTTCAAGTAAGTTTACTCATATTTTGCAGATTTTTATACTAAAACAAAATAACACCCATGAATCATTAAAGTATTATTGAAGAGTTCTTTAAAACTGACTAATGTAACTTGACTTACTGGTGTTATAACAGTAAACAACTGATATTTTAAATTTATGCATCGGTATTCTTCACATTTTTTTAAAAGAGAAAATACAGAATTACACACTCAAAGGATTTCTATTTACTTGCTTTCCAAATTGTACATGACTGAAAGTGCACTTGCACTCTCCCATCAATGCAACTTAATATTTCTCCAACATTCTGTTTTGCCATGAAAAAATACTACATTTTATAATTTATACCTAATTAACTGTTCATATTATCTACCATTTCTTGAAATTATTGATGTCCATACCATGATCAATGCCTGAATTAAGCGAGTTTCCACCTTGGAAGAATAAATTCTTCAATCATGATTCACATTTTTTTTATTTTTAAAAGTTAATTATTTGTTATAAATCTTTAGTGAATGAAGTCTACTCTCCTGTACCCCAAGCATGTGCCAAAATTTCACAAAGCTTGAATTTCAATACACTTGGCCAGGTGTGTCAACCATTTCCATATGATAATGCTTTAATTAAGGCTAAGCAGCCTTAATGAAACAAATAGATAACTTTCATTAAAAAGTTTATGTAAAAAACACAACCAATGAATTTATTATTTTTTTCGGCAGGAATTTAATATCTAACTCACACATTGTAAATATTTGTATCCAGCTAACTAAACATTGCATTACAATATGAAATTTTCTAAAATGGTAGAAAATATAGTTAATATATTGTTTAAACGTATTTACTTCATACAAACACCATTAATTAGGGCTCATTGGGTCTAAAAATTATTTGGACTGTGAAAAGATTGTTATTCTTAAGCTGAAAAATTTAAAAAGCCATTGTTACACTTTAACTTTGTACCTTTTTTATATTACTTTGGGAAAACTATAACTCATGATTCTACCATCTCTTTTGATTGGTGAGAATGGTCATTATACCTTTAGGTCTTTTTATGATGTGTAATCCAGTCTCATTTAAAAGTTTGAGTATTAGAACAGTGATTTTGAACTATGGCAGCACATTAAAGTCACCTATAGAAGTTTTGCAACTATCATTAATTGGGCCATACATTAAATTAACCTTAATTAATCCTTTAAAAATATCTTTCCAGAATGTAACTAAGTGAAGCTACATATGAAAACCACTAAACTGGAAGAATTACAAATAATGAAAATGTCTTGCTCATTACACAAAAACAGATTTCCAAAAGAGGAGATCGTATGACTATGGCTACGATATTTAGCCATCTCCAGGAGAAAATATGTATTAAGCTAGGATTAGACTACTTAATGTCTTGAAGTAACCTCTAGTTCCCTAATACTAAGATATTATTGTGTTTTTCCAATGTTAAATCGCTGCTTCACAGTTTTTTTCTTGATAGAATACATAATGACTCATCATTTTTAAAGATGTGCCTGTTAATAATATAATAGAAGCAAGCTATGGGGGGTGAATCCCTTCTTTCAATTCATTATCTGTATCAACAAAGTATAATCCACGAAATTGCATCAGAACCCTTTAAAAAGACAAAGACATCAACACCAACATTACTATAATCAATATTGAGTCCATGTATACTAATGGGAAAAAAGAGAAAAGAATAATCAAAATTGAGAAGAATTAATCAGTGATGGCTTCCTGGAAGCACTGGTTTATTCCAAATTCAGAAGGAAGTGATGAAATTCAAGTCAACAAAGGGGATCTCTGTAAAATGCTGTATTGAATAAATTGTGAATAAGCTATGATGCTCACACTCAAGGCATTCATGATTTAATTCAGAAATAATTCAAAGGTAGAGTGTGCTATGAGAGAATAGAGTAGAGGATGGATGGATTTATTCCACTATTAAGAAATGGACACCAATTCATGGGCAAAAGGAATCTGAATTAGCCTTTGAGATGGAAAAGGAAAGTTTTTGGAAGGATGAATATATGCTTTCCAAGTAGAAATATTAATATGGGTAACAGTGTGACAGTACACCATTTTCCAGAATGTTCAGGAAAAAAGAATGTACAAAATGAGCGAAAGAAAAAAAAATTTCATAGAGGTGAGAATGTAAAATTGTGTTTGGAGAACTAATATTCCAATTCACCAGGCCAGTGAGAAGAGTTCAAGTGAGAGAAAAGAGGTTTCTCAAATTTGGAGGTAAGGTTCTGAAGGGTTGTTTGAGGAACTAGACATCCATGCATCCAACATTCCCAAAAGATTCCAATTACAACTAAACAATATGAGGACACTTATACCTGAACTCAAAAAGTCACTTGATTGTGTTAATAAATCCAGTTTGCAAGGAGGCCAGCTTGATATAAATCAATCACTAGAAGAAAGGAAGTCACAATGATCTGGGTTTTACGTTAAGAGATAAGATAGCAGAAAATTCTTTCACTGGAGACTGGAGACTGTCATTCAGCACTTCCTCGGCTCTTTCCATGGAAGACCAACCAGCTTCCTCGTTCTCAATTTATTTGCATAGGTTATTAAGCTACTCAATGAAATATTTTGATCAAATGTTTCACTGAAGTATTTTTATTTGTTTTATTTAATTATTCTATTTTTTTCTTACTTCAAGAAATTCTCTATCCTGTTAGAGAAGAATTACGATCTATAGAAAGGGATTCAGGATCCCTTCTCTATCCTGATTGCCTAAAAAAATACACAGGAGACTGAAAAAAAAAAATCACGGTATAAAGGGTAATTAGCACGCTCTTTCCTTTTTATAACTTTAGAATTGAAATCTCATTAAAAGCTTTCTAGGTCTCTATTTCCCTAAGTGACCAGGTGTCCCTAATTTGTTTTCAACCAATGTGACTAATTCCAGGCAAAGACTAGAAAAAGTCTGATACCTGTTGGAGAATAGCAAGGTTAAATAATTGGGGTGGCTTTTTTAGGTTGCTTTTAACCTCCTAAAAGAAAAAAAAAAAAAAGGCTTCAATGTCTTTTCTCTTACAGTCCTGTCTTTTTCTGAGTCCCGGTTGAAGATTCCAAGGGAAATGAGAGCACTATTTTGTTTCTCCCTTGTATTGCAGATAGGGGGAGGAGGTGGTTATTAGAGAAAAGCTCTTCCTCTCTCGGTTTCCCCCTCTCTCCGCCTGACAGCACCGCTCTCTCGCGGGCTCGCTCCTTCTCCTAGGTGATCCATTTCTAGGCAACGTGGGGCTGGTGCTGAAGCTGCCAGGCTCGCCCCTCGCTTCCTGCATCCCGCCAGGCGAACCGCTCCAAAAGCATCCTGCAGCCCGCGGCGGCTTCCCTCCTCTGGCCCGGCCCCGCTGCTCGCGCCCGGCGCAACTCCCCCGCCACCGCGCCCGAGCAAGCGGCTCCCGGGCCCGCCTCGCCGAGCTCCGCTCCCCGCCTCGCGCAGAAGGGAATTTTCTCTGCATTACTATCTGCATTACCTTGAAGTTCACTTTTTCTACCCCTCTTGGAGAGGGCTTTTTCCCCCTCCCTGCTGGAATCTGACTGCTCCGTTTGGAACCTCCTAATCTTTCCTTTCCACTTAGATTTTGGCAGCGAAGACAAGTGATTCTCTGCGGGCTGTAGGGGCGGGGGCGGGGGGTCTTTTTGGTTGGGGGAGGGTGAGAGAAGGGGGCACATCCGGCGTTGGGGGAGGCGTTGGAAGTTGCTGCGGAGCTGGGACCGGAGACTCGCGGCCCCCGCAGAGCGATGGGGATGGTCTGAGCTTCAGCCTCTCCCCTTGCCCGAGAGCAGCCGAGGCTGGATACATTTTCCAAAAGCCAAACTGCAAACAACTCTGGCGATGCCAAAATTCCCCTCCAAGTGACACGGCTTTGAGAAGGAGGTTTCCTCGGGCTGGGCTCTCTGTCATTCCCTCTGCCTTCCTCGGCGACGATAAACGGCTTGGCTCTGGCACTAGGAATTTAGAAAGAAAAAGAGAGAGAAAGCTGTGCTAAACTCTATCGTGACCTCAAACTCTTTGGACTGTTATTTGAATATATATATATAGAGAGAGAGAGAGGAAGAAAATCCATCCTCAACAAGAATCGGCAGAGGAGGAGATGGAAGTTTTCCCCTTGCTCTTGGTTTTGTCCGTCTGGTGGTCTCGAACCTGGGACTCAGCGAATGCAGATTCGATCATTCACATCGGTAAGGAAGGGTTGGTTGGTGCAGCTCGTGGTTACTTTTACCGTTTCCGTTCGCAAACGTGTCCCCTTTGCCTTCCCCTCTCCGCCCTCCGTGTGGCTTGTTGGAGGAGGCTTCAGTGCATCGCCCCTTCCCGCTCCCTTTCCCTCACTCTTGTTCAGTTTTCTGGAACGATGTGGATGCTGGAACCTTGACTTGGGCTGCTGTTTCGCGGTGGATCGTGGAATGTGGGCTGGATGCGTGGGGGTCTCGAGTTGACCTCGGTGTGCGTGTGTGTTGGGGAGTGCGGGGAGGGGGGTATTTAAGTGTGTGGGGGGGGGAGAGGAAGTTTAATTGACTCTGCCTTCCATATTTTTTCCCGGATGTACATTTGATCCAGTAAAAAAAAAATTTAAAAAATTATCTTTGGGGAAACAGAGAAGGTGTCACCTGTAAGGCGAAAAACACTAGGTTCGGGGTGGGGGCAGCTCCCTTCGGATCGAACAAGTGGTTTTGCAACGTGAGCGGGCTGAGTCCGCCGCAGCGTAGTGCGATGGTGACGGGGGTGCCGGATGCGCCCCCAGTCTCCCTCTCCTCCTCGCGTCCTCTTGGCTTTACGGTCCTCGCGCGGAGTCGCTGAGACGGCGGCGGGAGGGGCTGGCGGCGGTGCAGCCGAGGACCCGAAGCCGCGCGCCCTGGCGACCCCGCACACGCTCCCCTCGCCCGGCGCGGCGGCCACCCTGGCCCCCGGGCGCTTGGGCACCGCGGGGAGCAAATGAGCGCAGGGCGCTCGCGGGGGCTGCTCCGCGGAGACCCGCCTCGCCTCGCCTCGCCTCGCCTCGCCTCGCCGTCAACCCCGAGTTGCCGCGGAAGGCAGAGAGCGGAGGAGCTGGGGCTACGGCGGGGCCTCCCTGACTCCGGGAACGACGGCTGAGCCGGCTCTGAGATGCTCGTGGCCCCACCTATTGGCAACCGGGAGGGCCGGGACTGGTCCTGCCGGCGGGGGCGGGTGGGGGCTGCGCGTCATTATCATGCACAGCGCTCGCAGCTTCAGGCTCCAACTCTTCTCACTTGCTAATCCCCGAGAGCTGAGCGAGACTGGCTCTTGCAGCCTTTGCTGTGTTAATGCGACGATTTCCTTTTCGGAAATTCGCGTCCCCAGGCCAGCGGGGTTTTTATGCTGGGCTGCAGAGAGGTCCCTTTTGGGGAATTTCTCTGGGCACAGGACTTTTATCTGTCCGCATGGCTTGGTGTTCTGCAAATGGAAGCGACAGATGGGTCACAGCTTCTCCCCTTTCTGTACCCCTGCTCTCCCACAGCACGACATGCACACACACTCACGCTCATGGTAGGAGAACCTGCTGCAGGTGGCGGTTGTGCTCGACCAAGGGAGGGCCTTCTGTCTGGTGTGCGCACCCACAGCGGCCAGCTCCTCAGCTCCAGGGGGCTCCCTCTCTTGGTCTCAGAGGCTGTCTTTGTAAACATGTCTGCCATTCTCTATCATTTATTTCAGTAGAACTGTATTTGTCTCTGTGCAAGGGGTAATGATGTCAGCATTCAGAAAACCTAACACTTGTGCATTAAGTAAATTAAGCACTCAATAGGTGCCCAGTTAGATCCCGTTTTGCCCGGGGGCTAACAGTGTCTGTGGGTTCAGAACTTTTCAGGGAGAAATTATGGTCTCGTTGAGTGGTTCAGTAATGTTCTGATAGAGTTCAGAAATGAACTATGCTTCTCTTTAAAAAATGGCATACATTTATGTCCAGTTGTAAATGATTGGAGCAGGGATGCAGATTTGTAATCATCGTGCCTTTCTATTCATTTTATGATTAGGAATTTCTGACTTATGCTCCCCATTACTCAGGAAGGAAGACGTGTGGGGGGAAAAAAATCTTATTTTACTGCTAATTCTGTGGCCTACACGATAAACACATTATTCACGAACACCTACAGCTCTTGCTATTATTTGCCAGATAAATACTATTTTGCAATGCAGTCTGGGCATTTGTTTCAAAATAGAACACAACTATTGTATTTTTTCCCCTTTGTATATTGTTGTCTGTCAATGTGGCATGGATCACTTATTTATAAACAATTTTTTAACAAGTAACAGTGCGCAAATTAAATATTTTTTTTAGAAAGCTTGTTGTATGCATTAACTGTGTATATCCAACTAAAAAGATATGGTTACCTCTGAGACAATTAATTGACTTGAAAGCAATTAGTATATTCAACATGAGAATTAGGTTCTTTTATAGCTTACTTAATGTTGCCATGAAGCTCGCAATCTGATTGTTTCAAAAGGCTTCATCTTTTATAATATACTGAAAAATGTTAATTCCTAAATTTAAAAAAAAATGTTGAAGACTAGTTTTTGTGTACTCCAGAGGTTAAAAGTCCCTCCTGCCTGCATCTACCCTCTCAGCAAAAGTGTTATAGATTCAAAGCTGGACGTCTATATTAAAATTGTAAAGCACCAGTTAACATGAATTGAATCAGTTTACTACTTGGTAGAATAAGAAAACATAATTCATTTTCTGTAGCAGGTGATTGCCTTCATTTAAATATATAATGTGAGAAATATGCTTATGGGGAAATGTATTAGTTCAAGACTAAAGGAATGAAAGTGATGGAACTGGAGGGAAAGGGAATATATCAACTCTAGAGATATAAAGAGATATGCAGAAATGAAAGGTTTCCCCAGACTTATGTGATATGTTCAAGCAGAAAGTAGCTGCAATATGTAGTTCAGGCAAACTGTAAAGATAAAAAGGCACTACTCTGATGGGTTCTTTAAATATTGAATCATTTTGGTATTGTACCAGATCGTCTGTATGAAATTTCACTTCTTTTTTCTTTGATTGTACTTCATGCAGGTAGTTTAATAAAGTCAATTACATATTTTAAGCTCCAATATATTTTATTAAACACATTAGTTTACTATAACGATGAGATATAATGGTTAAACCACTATGATTGAAATGAAAATATATTCAGTCAAAATGCATACTATTTTGATTATTTAGTGTTTCAGTTAAATCTTATTTTAAAAATATTTTATACTTACATATATTTGTTTATTACACACACACACACACACACACACACACACACACACACACACACACACACACACATAAACATACAGTATTTAGAAATGAATCTCCTCCATTATGATCTTCTTTGCCCCAATAAAAGAGAGATCTTTTGACATATGAAAACTGCAATTTTGAATTATGCTTCTACTTTGAGTCTGTGCATTGATTGAGTAATTTCATCAGACCCACATTACTTGATTGCTTAGAAGTTTCCTAATGATCTGTATGCTGTAGGAAGAACCAAAAAGTCGTGAGTGGAATGGCAATGATAGTGTGTTTTATGAGGCTATTCAGAAGTCGCTCTGATTTATGTAGCTAGAAAGCTCCAAAGTCTTTGAGATTAGCCACGCTGACTGCTATTTTCTTCATACATCAGTCGTCCCACACTCTTTACTCCCTAAACACAACAGGAGTTTAGAGTACTGCTTTAATTAAGCAGGGATTAGGTGGCATTTACAGTCAACTGCACAGTTTGTGTTTTGCTTCATATCTAATGTGGAGAATCTCATGTTTTAACAGTTTAATATATGCTCATTTCTTTATCTGGTTCCTGTGTTCACAGAACTGATTGTAAATTAGCTATCCTCAGTGATATATCTCTACAAGGGAACACTCAAACAATCTACTTATTCATATATTACACAAATCACCAGTATATTTTTGTTGTTATCAATCATAGTAAAAATACCTTATGTCAACAGGGATCAGGAAAGAGGCATTTATTCATGTTTTTCTTACAGGAGATGACACTTTATCATCTGAGATCATAATTATAATCTATGACATTATGTATGAAAAGCCTAAGACAATCCACAGAATATTTTCGTCATGAGACTGTTCAAATTAAAGTACAAAATTTTGTAAATAAAATATGTCAACACATTAAAAACAATAATAGATAATTAAAAGCATCAGTTCTTCTTTCTTCTGCACTGTGGACTCCCCACTCCCTCCATCCCCAATGCAGAATGTAAAAACATTCCCAGAAGATGTACTGGGTCTTCTACCAATATGTTAATTTTTCAGGTCTTTATGTGATTTGCATTGGTTAATGATCACCCAGGAGTCATCAAGGACTCTTACATATATGATACCTCAATGTTTTTGTATTCTTTTGCTACTTATAGTAGTTGATTGTTTCCTAAGTTCTGAATAACAGATAATATAAACTTCTAAAAGTTTTAAGAAAAATACTTTACTATTATTCCTTTTTGTATTGTTAATAGTTATTTGAAGTATAATTTAACTGTGCATTAAGTTAGACAATGTTGATATTAATCAGAGAAGTCAACTATGACATGACTAATAAGCCATTATACCAAGGACCTTTGCTTTCTATTCCAGGTGAAACGTACATCTGTTAAATATATCCTATAAATTTAACTCAAATATGAGTAAAAATCAAGATGCTTAACTTTTGACTTACCCCCAAATAGAAGCCAGCTGAAATTTTTAGAAACAATGGAAGATCCATTTCATTACATTATGATTGATAAGGCTAATATTATGGTAATATAAACTTATTTTAAAGGGATATTGTAATTCTAAAGCTACGCTTTTTAATTCATAAATTTTTTTTATTTATTTACCTCCATATATTACTTTATTTTTAAAAAAGTAAGATATGCATGTTTCACTTGGATCTTTATGGTATTTCAGATTATAGACAGCCCATTGGTGAGTAGCATTCCTTAGAAAGTATTGCTACAAATATAATGTTTATCAGAAGATACATTTATGGCCTATGAAGATATCTTTGCCATTAGGTGTCACTGCATTCTGAGCTGTTCTTTCCCACTCCTACTTGAAAAGTACATACAATTTTTTAAAATTACCAGAAAATTCTCATTAAATGAAATTTGTGATGCTATATTATACAGGTGGTTTTTATTTTAAAATCTGGAATGTAAATATTACCTTATTTTTTATTATTGTAAGAATCTAATTCTATAACATCTCAATATCTGATATTCTCTAAATGAATTGGAATGCTAGAATCAGTGACATAAATTTTTTACAGATTTAAAATACAACAGAAATATGTTCTTAAACTAATAGGCATTCTCTGTGAACAGAAAATCTAAGACACCAGGAAGAATGAAAGTGTCCTTAATAGTGCTGGTGTAAACTGACATTAGTGTACAAAGTGGTTTGTTAAGCAGTTTCTAACTGTGGTAGTTTTGCTTACCTGTGGGTCATCTAGGATTTCAAACTGTTGTTTGTGAGACAAAATATACATTAACAGAGTTGGAAAAAAAATATGCACGAACACAAATGCAAATGTAACTTTAAAAAGTGTCAACTGTTGAGTTGTCATTGATTGATCATATATATTGTCAGATACTTTTTCACTGGTTAAGGTTTATGTATTGTATTGATTCCCTGCACCAACACACCTCCACAAATACTACCATCACCACCACCACAACCATGGGATTTTTTGGTCATATAATACCAAGGTATCTTTTCACATACTGATTTCTGATTCTTTGTTTGCTTTGAGAGGTACAAACTTTCTTCTAGCACATCTCATTATAAGAATAATGGAAGATGAAATTTAGGTCAACTTTCAATCTGACCATTCAGTTTTAATGTTGGCAAAATAACATTAGAGAATGCAACACTAAGTTAAATGAATGAACAATGTGTCTTATGTTAAGTTTTGCCCTCTGCCAATATTAATTAATTATTAGTTGGAATAATGTATTATTAAAAACTCAAGGGTAAAATTAAATGAATAGATGGAAGCCTAAAAGATAAGAAAAATGCTAAAGTAATTCTGAGATTGATTGTTAAGAGCATCTGTGGATTCAGGTCATTTAAATTGGTGAATTTTATCACTTGGGTGTGGGATAAAAATTTCAGATGAATGTGAAAACATAGAGGAAGTGTTGGATCATAAGAAAAATAATATTCTGGATTAGAATTTAGAAGTTTTGGGACTGAATCACAATTTTATAAATAACTAGTTGAGCTATATTGGAAAACTATTTAATTCTCATTTTTATCAATCCTAAAACAAGTTTAGCCTAATGTTTATTTACACTCCAAAATAATGTGAACTTAAATGAAGAAACATTCCTATACTTGAGAAATATCAGAAAGAAATTGGGAGAAAAAATGCAATTCAGCATGGTTCATATAGCTATACTTAATAGCTAGATTAAGAATGAATTTCAAAAAAGGAAATATAAGGGGAAATAAGCATAAAACCTAAATCACTCAAATTAGGGAGCCCTTAAAATTAAGAAACTGTTTGATGAAAGTGAGAATTACATTTATTTGTTCATTAGGCATTCTAGACCACTCCAGTATGAGATTGAGAGTTGGATTTATATGCGTGTTTTAGATTTTGTATTTGTTTTTGTCTAAGTTGTTTCATACAGTGTTACTCTGATAGTTCTCCACAAAACTGGAGTTTATTAAGACTAGCTAAAGGAATGACTAACTCCAAGAATATGCCATGCAGCATTCTGAAAGTTACAGGCCAAGGAGAGAAGGAAATGCAGGAAGAAAGATGAGTGTTCCCTGTGAGACAGAAGGAAATCCAGGAGTGTGAGGTGTCCTGGAAGGCAAGTAAGCAAAGTCTTTCCAGAGAGGGAAGTGGTAAATGTATGTATGAAAACTGAGATTTGACTACTGGATTAGGAAAGGTTGAAGACAAAGATGACCTTTTTAAAAAGTGTTGTTAGTGAATGCAAGTGACAAAATAATTTTTGGAGAGAATTCAAAGACTTGATGGGATATGAAGAATTTTCTGAGTTTTGCCATAAGGGAGTGGTAGGGCAGAGAATAGTAGGTAAAGGGAAGGATTTCTTTATAAAGGTAGGAATTGGGATTATATGTGGTCATTTTTAAAAAGATTCAGTTATAAGAAAATTATCAGTAAGAAGATTTAAAATAAGATAACTTCTTTTTTTCCCTTCAAATTTATTTGATTCTTTATTATGGATAGCAAGTGCTCAAATAGCAAGAAAAGCTGTTTTTTTGTTTGTTATCTTGGACCAAGTGATATTGGGGCAAATATCCTCTCTAAAACATATTATATTAATGATTCTTCACCTTTGCTTTATTTTGTTACCCAGATTATCACTCAAATTTAATACAAATTTCTTATCTGAAATTATGAGTGGATTATATACCATAAGGAATATTGATATAATGTTACAAATATTATAAATATTTAGTACTTTAGTTATGTACTGATTTAAAATACACACAATATTTCTATCTGGTAAATGATATTAAAATAGCATGAAATTATTTTGTTATTATAGACACATTTGAATTGATTGTAGATTTCCTCTGAGTAAACTGTGTTATGTATTTGATTTGCTCAAACAATAACCTTGGAGACATTTTTCTTAAACAAAATAGTATATACAGGTTGAGGATTCCTATTTCAAATATCTGATATCCAAAATGCTCCAAGATTTGAAACTTTTTAACACTGACATGATAACACAAGCGAAAAATTCCACACCTGATTTCATGTGATGAGTGCACAAAGTAATTAAAAATAATGTATAAAATTATCTTCAGGCTGTGTGTATATGGTGTTTACGAAACACAAATTAATTTTTTGTTTAGGCTGTGTTTCATCCCCAAGATATCTTATTATAGGTGTGCAAATATTCCAAAATATGGAAAAAACACCAAACCTGAACTCTGAAACTTTTCTGGTCCCAAGCATTTTGAATAAAGATTCTCAATCTGTAATAATTACACAGAGCAATGTTTATTATTGCAGCATAGAAATTAAATAAGTTACAGAAATGTATATGATATTAATTTTCAGTGACACATTTAAATATTTCCTTTTATGTATCTTTTACTTTTATTTGTGCTGTATCATAGCTGATGGATCTTTAGTCAAAGGTGAAAATGAGAAAAGAAAATATTCTACATTTTCCAACCTCAGAATTCTGCCTTTTAGAAAGGAATCTTAGTTTTTTTTGTCTATTAATATACCTCTTAGTCATATATATTAATGTTGCACCTAAAATAATAACATATGCATTCAAATAAGAAAGTCAATTGCATGTTAATTATATTTTTGTGTGTATGTTCTTTGTCATTTCTAGTGCTACTGTCTCTATAAAAATAGTTTCTCCTGTGGAAACAATGTAATATTAATGTCACATGGTTGTTTCTGCTCAGTCACATCTATTAATTGCTGTGTAAACATGGAATCCATGAATAGAATAGGCGTCTTGTGATTTGGGAATAGTGATGACTGACAAAAAAAGTGAACTGTGTTATGACTGGAACTGAAGAACATAATTAATAAAATGCAGAACATCAAGAGATATTTTCAACTTACTAATCTCTAACTTTCTGGGGTGGTGAAATGTAATCATTTGGGGCAAATATTAAGCAGATCTAAATCCAAACTTAAGTTGGAATGAGCATGTAAAATTGGTGAATTGCTTAGTATACTTAACTCCCAACATCATTAAAATGTCATGCCCCATTGGCAGCAAATTTTGAATTGACTCGTTATCTTAAAAGTCAAAGACTGGGTAATATTTTGGGAGCTAAAGTGAAACAAGAGACCAGTCTATTGTTTTGATGCATGTAGTTTAAAGTGAATTAAGCTCTAGATTGATTCTTCCTTCTGATAATCTTCACCATCTGACAACTGGAAAAAACCGTGTTAGTGGTGTAGTAGCATTTGCTGTCTTGCTAGTCAGGGTCCAGAAATTCTCAGCATAGCCCAAAGGAGGCATGGCCTGTATGAGATTCATATATGTTTATTCATAACAAAATTATGTTTCAGATTTTAACACCTCATTAGTGTGAGTGATGCCTCATTTAAAGACTTGAGAAGGAGTGCTCTTTTGTTCTCTGACAAGGTATTCATGGTGAGTTTTGGATATTTTCTGTAATGTATTAATTTCAAGCTGAAAAATTGTGGTTCAAATACTCATATTCCATTTGAAGAACATATATGTTTAGAGTTACAGGGAAGTCATAACATGTGATATTTTTGGGGGGTTACCAATTGTTTACTTAGTCATATGTGCTCATTGAAATACAGAAGCATTCAAATTAGACAAGTTTCTTACCCTTTAAAAACTTTTAGAGAAAATATCATAATATCAGGAATACAGAAGTATTCAAATCAGACAAGTTTCTTATCCTTTAAAAACTTTTAGGTGTATCTGCCATTTTGGAAAATATTGCAATATCAGGAAGTTGAAGAGAGAGAAATTCAGTACTCCCAGTTGAATGACTGTGGCCTGGTGATTGTGATAATCAGTAAATGCCATATTTATGGTAGCCAGAAGATGCCATAAAACTAACACATATTTCAGGAAAAAAAACCTATAAATGAGATGAGGAGGTCATCACAAGCAAGTGGTGTTTATTACAGTAGAAACCTTGTTTCCCCCACTTTCAGATGGTTTACTACAGGCTAGAAAATCATGCCAAAGTCAGAGCTAAGGGGAAATGTCTTTCTTTTGCCTCTTTTCTTTTTTTAAAAAATAGATGTCAGTAGTTGTGCTGGAAGCTCCAGTAATGGAGGAGGAGGCGTTAAGATCTAGTTATTTTCTAATTAGTACAGCTAATGAGATCTTTTCTAAATTTAATGCTGTATATCAGATATTCCACTAAGCACGGTTTCTTGGGAATAGACAACTACATTGTCTTTTTTCCCCTCTCATTTTCAAAGTTAATAGTACACTACTCTTTCATATTACTAATCTATGATTTCTGCTATATGCGCAATGCATTAATGAAGGTGATAGTTTTATATACTAGCAAAAAAAAAAAAAAACGAAACGAAACGAAAAATTACCCCATGGGAAAAATAAAATAAAGTTCCTTCACAAGTGACCTAATTATTATTAGGAAAACATATTTATATAGATGTAACTGAGGACAGGACAAACATTGGAAACTAAAAATAATTGAGCAATACTTTTATTTTCTCCATCAGTGTTCTTGTTGTGGTTGGTAAACAGTTAATAAATAGTAAAATGGGCTGCTTCAATTCTTTCTTTTTTATTTTTCCTATCCACCCTTCAGTAGCAATACTAATGAGCAGTGAAATGGCCAAAAGCAAGGAAAAAGAAGCAAAGGATTTTAGATAATCTATAAACCAGAAAATCAGTCCCTGAATGCCCATATGCACAGGCTTACTAAACAGAAATAGTTTTATTTTCTCCAAATATTTCTCAGATTCTGGAGATAGAACTTACTCTTGGCTGCTGAGGTAGTAAGACAAGTGAAGATTTTAAGCCACCAAAGAATAAACTGAATGACATAGACTGGGACCAAAGTGAAGAATAATTTTGAGGAAAATAGGCCCTTCAGGAGTAATACTGCTGACAGTGCTCCAGTGATTAATTCAGGTCCCTGTCATGTTCATAGTAATTTTTATTAAAAGAAAAACAATGTAGATTCCAGGTATGCTTCTTAAACACTTAGGCAATTATATATAAACTGTGTTAAATTGGCATTCCTATCAATATACATTAGGTTCTGAGCATCTACTTTGTGTATTCCCAGTTGGCCTCTTGCTAATGGAATCTTATAGTTCATGAGGAAGAATTTGAATATTGCACTCTTTTAAAAAAACTGTGAAGCATATGGCAATGATAAATGCAAAAATCTGGTTAGTGACTAATTGAGGGGAAGAAAGGAGAAAAGGGAAGGTGATGTGTCCAAGGAGAGGTTTATGGCTTCATCTTTATTGATAGTATTTTATTTATTAAGTTGGCTGGTTGTTTCACAAATGTTGACTTTATTTTATACATCCTTTGGGGGGTCAGTAATAGTGTATTTCTTGTTACTCTACTCACAGGAAAATATGCTGCTTCAGTTCAATTCTACCTTGGTTAGGGACTGAGTTTTCCTTTTAGACCCATCCACCAGACATGGTGACTCATTGTCCAACCCACTTTGGAAGAGCAGGGAATGCTTCCAATATGCCAAGATCATTAAATAGCAATTCGGAGAACAATTCAGAAGTCTGTCTTCAAGCATAGTGGTTTCTGTGATGGGTTTAAGGTGTTTTCTCTATTATTTAGAACAGCATCATTGAATCATTGTTTCCATTTGGTGTAAGCCAAGGGTCCTCTCAGGTGTTCAAATCAGAAAGAAGAGGGGAATTAATATATATAGAGAAAAACCAGGTTGATACCATGAGAAGTTTTTTGGAAGATTTCATATTTCAAATATTGCATAACATATTTTGAAAGATAATATATATTATTTTTGTTATTGGTGCTATATTAGCATCCGCACGTTTTATCTCACGCTTGGGTAAGAAAATAGAAATAATTTTTTATAAAGTATCTGTAGAGATACTTCCTTCTAAGACATGAATTGTAATTGGATCTTATCTAGATGTTATTCTTGTATTATATTAATTGATAATGAGTATAACCCACGTTACCAATTATTTGATATTTTATTATTACATGTCCTTCACTACAAATATGAACTAAGATGCACTGCAACAATGAGCAGAGAACTTCTTGCAGCCAATTGATATGGCTCTTGATTGAATTTCCAAATGGAATAGTTCATTTTAATCCATACTAATCTGAAGAAATCATAGGAAGAAAAGCTTCCATGAAACAACCTTAGAAGGATAGAAGAGGTTCTTTTAGAATCTTGGGTCAGGCAGACCTCTGACCTTGGGATTATCAGGGAGATGCCCAGACTAGCTACTAAGTCTTTGAGACTGATGGAGTACCCAGAAGTTGCCCCTTGGGGAAATGGTTATCTTTAATTTTTGGTGCTATTTAGATTGTATCTCTTGTACTTTCCTGCCTAGAAAAAGCAGAGAAGAAATAGTAATAACAGACACTGTTATTCCTGTGTTAGGGAAGTCAAATACAATATTTTATTTCTTTTTGAATTCCAGAGACTAGAACAGAATCTGGCAGAACACAGATACTGTTATGATATATAACATTGATTGGTTGTAAGCCTATATTTGCTTTCAAAGCCTTAGTTTCTCAATTTTAATTGGAGCAATAACAATAGCTTCTACCTTGGCTGGGTCATTTTGAGGATGAAAAACCATTATGCATATAAATATGCTATTGAACTCTTAAGTGTGTTGTAAATATAAGAGAGAAAATATTGGAATACTGCCTCATTGTTTCTAATTTTCAAGTGTCCCTTGATTAACTTTAAGAAATTAGAAAGAAATGCTAGTTTTACCATCAGGTTTTCTGTTCTTCTATGTAGTCTATTATGTTATAACCATCATCATCCCTTTATTTATTTGTTTGTTTGTTTATTTATTTATTTATTTAAGTTAGAGTCCCACTCTGTCGCCCAGATTGGAGTGCACTGGCCGCTCCCGGCCACTGTAGCCTCGGCCTGCTGGGCTCTGGCGATCCTTCCGCCTCAGCCTTCCAAGTAGCTGGAACTACAGGCGCGCTACCACGCCCAGCTAACTTTTTAATTTATTGTAGAGATGAGGTCTCGCCAAGTTGCCCGGCGGGTCTCGAACCCACGGGTTTAGGCAATCCACTCACCTCAGCCTCCCAAAGCGCGGGATTACAGGCTGAGCCACCGAGCCTGGCTATCATCCCTTTAAAAAATGAGAATCAACTAAGCAGTCTTTATTTTGAATACAAAAAATGTCCAGCTTAAGTTATCCTATTTTATAAGTTGGTTCTCAGGGAAGGAAAAAAAATTTGCTCACCACTGTCCTGAGAAAACCTATCTGTCAGGGTCACCGTATATTTAAAGCCTTGGATTTGTAAAATAATGTAACATAACAGGAAAGTGGCAAGTAATTCCATTTGGAAGAAACGTAGTTACAGTTGGGAACATGGCAAGAGAGGAGTCTAGAAAAGGTAGGTAGACTTCTGTGGGGTCCGGTAGGAACTCTCTAAATAATGTAGAGTAAGAGATGTCCAGCTTTGTGTTATGAAACCTTTATAGGAGCAGTGTGGTAGACGGAGACCAATTAGAAGTTACTGGCAGGCCTCCAGGAATGTGTTGAATAAGGCCTGCACCAATACAGGCCTGCACCAATACATGACTAATGGGAACGGAGAAGATAATTCACTTAAGAGACAGGTTAAAGAGATTGCATCCAGTCAGTTGGCAATACTTTCTTTTCTTTTTTTTTTTTTTTTTTTTTTTTTTTTTTTTTTTTTTGAGTTGGACTCTGTCCCCCAGACTGGAGTGCAGTGGCCACTCCCGGTCACAGCAACCTCGACCTGCTGGGCGTGGGCGATCCTTCCCCTCAGCATTCCAAGTAGCCGAAATTGCAGGCATGCGCTACCACGCCCAGCTGATTTTTTGTTTTATTGTAGAGATGAGGTCTCGCTGCCCAGGCGGGTCTCGAACCCGTGGGCTCAGGCAATCCACTCACCTCAGCCTCCCAAAGGCGCGGGATTACAGGCTGAGCCATCGAACCCGGCTGGCAATTCTTTCAAAATGACTTGAGTGACTGGCTAAGTAGATGCTAATGCCATCCACCAGCACAGGAAACCAAGAAAGAGGAGCTCATTCTGGGAGGAGAGAAATGGAGTTCAGTTTTAAACTCAAAATGATTTTGACATAACTGTGAAGTGTTATATCCCAGACAGTAGCTTTCCAATAATCCCCTTTCCTGCTTCAGATGAAAAAAGAAAGACCATTCTTTATAGTGATCAATCCTATTTTTATCTAAAAAAGAAAACAGTGTTTTTCTAGTCATTCCTAACTTTTCCCTCAGATCCAATGTTAATAGTGTCATTTACTATTTGAAATGTGAGCCATTTAAAATATTTAAGAGGTATTTATATTAAGAATACACTAATTCTGCAATACCAGGAGACTTATGGTTTCTAGTTTCTGTGTGTACTTATCAGTTCAGAATTATGAATTCTAAAAAATGTTGTCGGCTTTTTAAACTGTGTGTCTTTATTCCTGTTTCTTAATATGAGTGCATGATTTGAAAAATTAAAGTGTGGTGGTAATATCAAGAGAATGACACTGTTAATCTATTTGATATTCATCTGCAGTCAAAAGAGTTTTAAAACAATGATCTCTGACAGAATCTTAGGTTATTTAATGTAAAATAGAAAGATAATTATCATTTTTTGTATATGACTGCTTTTCTTTCTTTTTTTTTTTTTTGGCACAAGTATTATCCCCTTATGTAAATTAATATAATTACATGGGAGAATACAAATATTTTCATAGAATTTTGTGTTCTTTAATTACATGCTAACTGCAAATATAATTAGCTGGAGGAAAGGGATGTCGTGCTGCAAGAATGGCAGAAGCAAAGCCTGAAATGGGACACAGGTTCTGTTTAGAACCAAACTAAGAGGATCTTGTTTAGACTTCAGGCCTTTTTTTCCCCACAGAAGACTCTTTCTTCGTTGCTAAGGATCTGTGGTCTATGATAAGAACAGATTTTTGTAAATAATGACCTGGAGTCAGAAGAATGTGAAAGCAGAGGTAGTGTGTCTCTGTGTGTGTAAAAACACTGTTCAAATTGAGAAGTGGATCCAGGTAAGCTAAGTCTTCTTTCTGCCTCTCTGCACCTTTTGTTTAGACTCTAGCTTTGTTTTTATTATATAGAGAATCAGTGCTTAAATCAGAAAAACAGTTTAGGAATGAAATGGTTAAAGCTTAATTTTACGATCTCATTGTAAGTGAGCCAAAGGTGGAAAATTGAGTGCTCCAATAGGTAAGAAGCCTCTCAGCATCTCTCAGTCTTGTTCCCAGGATCTCTAATTAATTTCAAAGTAGATTAAACAGTAAGAAATTTAGAGTCAATGAATAACTTGAATGAGTTGAGCCAGTCAAAAACTGTCATTTTCTTAAACAGAGTAGCATAGAGTCATTTTCTTAAACAGAGTAGCATAGAGTAGAAAAGAGAAGTACTGGATCAGATGTCAGGGTGGTGTATTCAAATCTTGCCTTAGTCATTTTGCCAGTTCCTAGCTTTGGAGTCCTTGGATAAGTAATGAAACTTTCATAGTCCCAAATTTGCATACGTCTATATCCTCTCTACCTCATCTGGTATAAGAATAAATTGCAATAACATTTAAAATCCAGACTTGTGGGGTATGCAAATAGTTAGGATTCTTACTTTAGGAAATTGAATTTATAATTTGAATGTACTGCCAGTGAGGACCCTGGATTATGCATTAGAAAGTGCAGGACAAGCCAGAGATAAAATAGGGCTGTCTGTTTATTCCCGGTTCCTGAAAAAGTTAGATTTACAATAACTTTTCTACATCATATAAATCAAAGTTGAAAGTTTTTTTTACTAACATACCCATATTTAAGGTTAGCTATTCTTTCAAAGATAAGTATTTCACTCAATTTACATGAAGTAAATGTCTAAAGTGTTTACCACTGATTCTGATATTTAGCTCTCCTTTGGTGACCACAACATTTGTTAGCTTTCATTTGAAATAAAGATGATCTCATAATTTTTGGTCCTTACCAGGATTCTGTTCAGAACGAAATGGAGGGTACATTATGAAGATTTCTCCATAATGAGAAAAAGAGAAAAGAAAGAGATAAAGTGGGACTGATTGGAAACACACAGGGGCAAGGCAGTACCCTAATTTAGAAGTCTTATGTGTGACCATGTGATTAACTTGAGGTTTGGCCCAGCTTCAAAGTTCCCCTAGGCATATTCTCTTCAGTACTCAGAGGTTCTGTTTTAGCAGCAGGATACTCCTTCCTTTTATCTAAGTCTTTTGTGTTTATTAAATAAATGAACAATATTGGTTTTTTTGCATTTTTATTTTTATTTACTTAGAGGCCTTTTTTTTTCTCCACAGACAGTAGAAAAGAGGAAAAATAGTTAAATGTAAATTGTCTTAATTCAGACAAATATATTAAACTGATTTTTTTTTAAATCAGAAAGTAGTGCCTATAATTGCTCCCTTTATCCTTTTTTGTTCATTCCCCCATCTGCCAACTGATTGAAGCTCCTAGCTGAACTGATTGGATATTGGCAATTGCATCAATTCATATCTAACCCCTCAGATGTAGTATCTCTGGAGCTGAAGGACGTGTATTCTTTTTTTTTTTTTTTGAGTCGAAGTCTCACTCTGTCACCCAGACTGGAGTACAGCGGCTGCTCCCGGCCACTGCAGCCTCGACCTGCTGGGCTCCAGTGATCCTTTCGCCTCAGCCTTCCAAGTAGCTGGAACTACAGGGGCGTGCTACCATGCCCGGCTAATTTTTTCTGATTTGTAGAGATGAGGGCTCGCCAAGTTGCCCAGGCGGGTCTCGAACCCGCGGGCTCAGGCAATCCACTCACCTCAGCCTCCCAAAGCTCGGGATTACAGGCTGAGCCACCGAGCCCGGCTGGACGTGTATTCTTATATGGAGTACACTGCTTTAAAGAAACAAAAAAGATAGTTTACGAACAAGATTTAAATAAACTTTAGTTTGAGTCCTAAAATGAGAAATCATCAAGTAATTGACAACTTTGATTACATTTATTTTTTCACAGAAATCTATTTATAAAGCAGCGAGGACTACAAATAAAAAGATAGCCCTAGCAAATATAGTTCCATATGTGTATTTTTGAAAAATTGTTATTCTCTTAATGAATTGATTCTTTAATCACTACATCACCTTATTTTTCTCTTTTTATAGTTTTGACCTAATGTTTGTTTAGTTTCTTATAAAAGAATAACAACTATAATATTATACACCCAATACTAAAGCAATACAATATATAAAATAAATATTAAAGGATCTGAAGGGAGATATAGACTGTAACACAATAGTAGAATATTTAAATACTCTGCTTTCAAATATAGACTGATTATATAGACAGATAATTCATAATGCAATAAGGAAACATTGGATTTGAACTAGTTTTGACCAAATGAACCTAACAGACACATAGAGAGTATTCCATCCAATAGTAACAGAATGCACAATCTTCTCAAGGGCAGAAGAAAGATACATCATATGTTTGACCAAAAAAAATAGTTTTAATAATTTTTTTAAAAAATAAAATTATATCAACTCTTAAAAAAATTGTTATACATGATGAGTATAAAATATTGGTTTGGATTTTGAGTGAATTGTCCTATGAACACTATGCTATCTAATATACCTCCACACACTTCTCTCTTATAAGTGTACTATTTTTCAGTTTGATGTAAAAATTATTAGATTCTCTTAAATTTATTTTCCTTTCTCTCTGTACCAAAGTGCAATTTTAACTTAAGCAATGATCATGGGATATCCTGCATTGGTCTCTTCCCTTCACACTTTTGCTCTTCCCTCTTTAGTTTGTGGAAATCTACTTCCGCCTTCCTCCTTTCTTCATCTATGGTGATTTTGACTTGGGCAGGTCCGGCTCCTTGGGTCACCATCCCTATAGAAATTGTGTGATCATAGCCTCTCATTCTTGGAAAGATTTTTAGAGATTGTCTGTGGTCTAGGTCCTTCTATTTCTGATGAGAAAATTGAGAGGTTAAGTGACTCAAATGCTAAGTAGATAGGAACTTTTTGAATAGTCTATTAAGCATAATTTTTACTAAAAATAGTAATCATATTCTCATTATCAAAGTAGTATTAATTGTGGGCTATTGGCCAAGAGATAGAAATAGTCCAATTATGTAGAATTGGATAATTGTTTTCATTAACTTAGGATCCATTTTACCTGTTCTCTACTATATTGCTTTAGAGTAGTGCAATTAATTCCTTTGAAGTCTACTAAATAAAATGTTGGAAGTAGCTAACCTAATTTTTGGAGAACTATTTTAACAAGCTGCTTGAGAAAGGGAATATATCAACTTACAGGCTTCTTTCAGAATTTAGAACCCAGCAGAGTCTGTTCCAGATCCTAACAATTTCTTCTTTTTAAAGATCCAAACACTGTTCCTCATTTGACACTCTCCACTCTTTCCTCATTCTCCATTCTTCCCATTCCTCTTTTCTCTCCCAGACTCAGACTGAAACTCTTTTCTTCCCAGATAAACTAAAGTTAATTCTGTCTCTATCAAAAACATGTCCTTACATATATATTTCAATTGCTTGAAAATATTTTAAATTGGTGTTAAATGATACTTTTTGTGTTTTATCCTCTCATTTATAAATACTATCTATAGTATTTTTGATTATATTCTTGTGTAGGCTTTAACAAGTTTGTAGGTTTCATGTACTGTGTTTATTCCTAATAATAAACTTTTAGACACAAATGCACACATGGGCACATGTGCCCATGTGTACACAAATACACGTGTGTGTGTATACACACACACACACACACACACACACCCCCACACACACACACTGATTTGTCAAAGCATCTTCCGTATCACCATAGGAAACCTTACAGTAATATGAAATTAGCAAAAATATTTTTGTATTTGCAAATTCAAATAAAATATCTATGATTTATGAAAATTAAATCTATATCTGTTGGTGTAGATGTGTATTGATCACCATGGCTTGTTGAAGATTTATAATGGTCAAACATAATTTGTTAGTCATTGTAAAAATCACTTGTTTAGGAAAAGCCTAAGATAATTTCTCATAAATTTCAAAAGTTATTTATTGAGCAAGTATCATTGTAACAATATTAATGGAGATTAGAGTCTAAAATAATCAAACTATATGAGAAAAATTCCTTCCAAAATCTCCAAATGTACTACAAAATAAATTTGCTTTGCTTTTTCTATGTTTCCTTCTGATTTTACTCTTTGTGCCTGAACTGGCATATTATAATCATCCATGCTGTAGATTATTCTATATGATACAATGATTATATACACATATATTTGTCATTATTTTGTGAGGTACTACAAAAGTTGGAGTGTTAATTGTCAAGTCCTGGAAATAAAAGTCCTTGGGCTTGTTATGTGTATACATGCTCAAATGCCATTTTTCTCTATTTTCAGCACTCATGGACAATATATTTCAACTTCCTCAGTCTTAGCATATTCATAAGTAAAATGTAAATATAAACACCTAGTTTGAAGGGACAAATGAAAAATAAGTTCAATAAATTATAAAATAATTTAATAGAACCAATGACTGACACAAAATTAATTTTCAATAAATATTTGTTTCCCTTCACCTTTCTTCCTGGGTTTTCCCCAAAACTACATAAACATAATATACTTTAAGTAATTGTGCATTTTATTTCTGTCTGTTTTGTGCACATTTTCCAAATATCTTGAGGCTAGAATTAATTGATTTTTGTAATTATGTCAAGTGAGGAGGAACACTGCCTGTGAATATATGAGTTATTTCTATTCTCATTTTCAAACTCAAACAAAGAGATTTACTATTTATTTAACATGACAAAAAACACCTAAAAAGACTTTTTAATCCTTTTTCCTTTTTGCTTCAGAACTTTTATAAAATGAATGTCTTTCTAGTTACTAATAAGCTGAACATCTTTCTACTGTTTGGACCCATTTTGAGACATAACTCTTCTTTAAGTCTTCTTTCATAACCATCTAACTTTATATTTTAAAGTTATAATCTTTTCAACTTATACCAAATGTTCATAACATAATTATCAACCCTTATTTTCCATTTTAAAATTATCATCAATATTCCCATCTACAACTTTTCTAAATCTTCTTATATATAACAACAGGATATGGTGAAAATGACAATCCATTTCCTGTAGTGAGAACAATTTATTACTTGTTATTCAAGGTTATCTGTAAAAAACAATAATCAGAATAACATTTATTAAGCATTCGTAACATGCCTACTATTGCAAGCATTTTCTAAGCTTTATATCACTAAATTGTGGCAATAACTGTAATGATGCTGGTGCTATAATCAGTCCCATTTTGCAGATGAGATAAGAGAAGTTTAATGCCATGTAATTTGCCCAACTTCACTCAGGCAAAGAAGAGAAATAATAAAGTTGGATATCTGCAATCATTTGTTCTTTTATTAACTTTGTTTAGAAAATTATTTTTATTGCGTTTGTATCTTTTCCATTCATCCCCTCCACTTATTTTCTCAGATAGTCACCTTGACAGCAAGACCTCACATTCTGTGTTATGGACAATCTCTGATTTACTGATCACTGTAATCCAAGGTAACCCACACATTTCCCACCATATTGTTACATCATAATACTATTGAAGCCTTGTGACTGATTTTCCATCAACTTGAAAGAATAAAAAGAGAATAAAATATTTGTTCTTATGAGTGAGTGAATGAGTGAGTTAATGGTCATTAACAAAATTAGTGCTAGTTTTGTTGGTGCTTTACAAATGACTGCATCACATGTTGTCAGCGATTAATATGAATTGTTTAAATGGCTCAGTGTCTACTTCTTTAAGTATCTGTTCACTTGTGTACAGTTGATTATTAGTGCATAATACGAGTACTTGAAGCTAGCATAAGTCTTTATTCCATACTATTCCTAGATAATTAAATATCTGTGTTTAAGAACAACATTTCTACCTGTAATCCTAGAACTGGATTGTTTTCCTTGTGTGTATTTTGTTTTGTATTTGGTGCCTTCGCAATCTCTGATTCCTACTAGAAAAAAATATCATTCAGATCCTCATTTTAGAGTGGACCACATGCTAGGGAGTAACCAGGCATGTGTCACATATATTCTGTTTTATCTTTTTTTCGAACTGAGAGACAGGTATTTGGTTAAACATGATTTATTGGACTAACATTATGGAAACTTGCCAAATCTTTAGGATAAGCTAACCCAGTCATACATAAAACACTTGACTATTTTCCCCTAATTATGAAAATAATGATTGAATTTAGTTATTGCACAGAAATGGCATTTCACCTGTTTAACATCTTAAAAAATAAAAATTTGAAGCCATATGCTTTAATGCATTCCTTCCTGAAATTTTGTTTTCCTCTAATGGGAAGACATTTAAAACACTGTTTCTGAACATGTATTATTTTACTACCCCTCTCATGCATGGAATAGAAAGAAACTAAAAGAAAATTATGATGGTTAAAATAATGTGTAAAGTGGAAAAAAGGATGTAGTGCTTTATTAACAATAAGTCATTTTTATATTTGGTAAGAGGACACACTGTGTTAAGGTCATCAGGAAAAAAAGAATAAAGAAAATATTACTTTTACCAATATATTTTCAGTAGGCTTCTAATATATATTAATGTATGAAGTGATAAATGTTCATTCACTTGAAAAAGGGCTGTATAAAGATAGAAACAGGGAGAAATGTCAAATGTCAAATAATAAGGAAAACAAATAATACACAAATTCAAGAGGTAGAATGACCTTTAGAATGCCTAACAGCTGCATGTAGTCAAGGTCTCTGCTGGAACAGGAGAAGGACTGCATCTTTTGCCATGTTAAATGTTCTTCTCTGCAGGAGCACCGGTGCAGGGGAAAGGTGTAAGAGGGTGATGGATAGGTCATTTCAGCTAATGTCAGCCAGATATGTGACTTTATCCCTCAGTGGACCAGAGATTTGCTGAATGGAATGCTTTGAAGTTCAGCCAGAATGGTTAAAAGTAAACATTCAGAAGAAATCATGGCATAATCCACTGATGTTCATTAGGAAGATGACAACCATTTGTTTCTGTTATATGTGGTTATACTCCTTCTATATTTGTATTAACCTCTGTTAGTTTCTCAAGTAGTCATGCCAAGGGCACTGATATCTCTTCTCTTAGAAAGGATGGGTTGAATACTAAATTTAGTGTAACATTAACTTGCATTCTTTCCCTTGCTTGATCTCGAATTTTCTTGTTTTGCAAGGTAATTTTATATTAATGATCACAAGGTGTATAAAAAATAGGAAACCAGGGAAAAATCTTTGATATCTTAAGAAACTAAAGGGAATATTATTATTATTATTGTTATTATTATTATTATTATTATGTGTTCAGAATAAATTGAAAAAACAGGAGTACTTGTAAACAAATGAATCTTTTAGGAATGTGCTTTTTTAATGACTAGAGTTAAAGTTTAGTTAATAGCTACTAGAAAGTGTTTTCTCAATAATTAACTTGTGATTTTTTTGTGTTTTCTCTTCATGTCCCTGTGAACTATTATTTGTCCAATTGTATTTAAAGCAAAAAGGTATTAAATTCGAAACTGGAATAAGATAAAATTTCACATTATTATTAAGTAATCTACTCTCCAGATGCTCCTAATCCTGGTTAGAGCATTTTGTGTGCCTGTGTGTCTGTCTATATGCACATGTGCGTGATAATCTCACTATAATAGTCATCTTTTCCATGTCTAATTCTCCCAAGCATAATGATCTAAAATAGTTAAGTATCACAAGTGAACTACGACCTAAATTTTTAAGGGCTATTCCCCACCCCACACCCCACACCCCGCCCCCCAAAATGAGGCTCCAAGCCTCTAGAAAGTTAATAGTAGAGTTGTGCTTTCTGGCTTCTTTTTAAGCTCTTTCCATATAAAATTTGGAGTTTATAAGAAAAGGAAAGGAAAACAAATATGACGTCTATTTACTCTACTTCACTATTTTGGCTTTCCCACAATCATGCTGAATTATATGAATACAATTCAACCTTATTCATATTTCTCCTTGCTTGCTTACTCTATTTTATTTGCTTAGTATTCTCTTGGTCATCTGAAAGATAAAATTGGTAGACAAATTTATTATATCATCGGGTGTTTTTTTTAAAAATAATTTCATGCATGTACTTAATGGGGTTGTTAGAAGTCTTACATGAAAAATTGCAAAGCATAATAATATATATTATTTTGATATTTATCACATTTTGTGGAATATCTACATGTGTCAAGCATTCTTTTGTGCCCTGGGTATGCAATAATAAATAAAATAGGGAAAACAATAAAAATTCTTGTGCCTGTGCAGCTTACTTGTAAAGCAGGATATAGACAATAAAGAATAATACAATTATGAAGGGCTATGAAGAAAAAGAACAGCATAAGAGGACAGAGAGTGACAGAGTACGTGAATTAGAATACAGAGTCAGTAGCATTCTCTATGAGGAGATGACATACATCAGAGACTTAAGGGATTATTTCAGAATAGATTATTCTATGGGGGGAGCGCGCGCATGCACGCGCACGAGAGAGAGAGAGAGAGAAAGAGAGAGAGAGAGAGAGAGAGAGAGAGAGAGAGAGAGACATGTTTAACACAGCAAGGAAATTTGTGTAGCCAATAGTGAGGCAAGCAATGGTGAGTGTGGTAGAAGATTAATTCAAGAAGAAGACAAAAATCATTATTTAACCCATTGGGAGTCACATTGCACTATGATAAGGGTATCATAGAATCTCACCATCACTTGAGATGTTTATTATTATTTTTTTAATTGTAAGATTGGCTCCAAGCTCCACTTTACAGCAAGAAACCTCACCCTGACCACCCTGGCAACATGTGAGGGGATCCCCTTATCTAAAGAGTTGAATCTACCTCGCCTTCCACCTCATACTAACTCATACCAGGGATCTTGCAATTTTAGGATTGCTCAGCCAGGCTTGGTGGCTCAGCCTGTAATCCCGCTCCTTGGTAGACTGAGGTGAGCGGATTGCCTGAGCCCGCGGGTTCGAGACCCGCCTGGGCAACTTGGTGAGATCGCATCTCTACAATAAATCAAAAAATTAGCCGGGTGTGGTAGCGCGCGCCTGTAGTTCCAGCTACTTGGAAGGCTGAGGCGGAAGGATCGCCGGAGCCCGGCAGGTCGAGGCTGCGGTGGCCGGAAGCGGCCACTGCACTCCAGCCTGGGCGACAGAGTGAAACTCCAACTCAAAAAACAAAACAAAACAAACAAACAAACAAAGGATTGCTCAGATCTAAAGAAGCTAGATTTTGTGGGAAATATCTTTCCTGTGTGATCCAGAACAAAGCAGAAGGATTGATTTTGGTACAAGGGATTGATTCATCACGGAGTTGAGGGAATTAGGCACAAGTTCCTCTTCAGAGGTAGTTTTTCCACTTAGAGGGTTTATTTGACAGCAGTAACTAAAGAGCCTTCAGTGGCTTGGATGGCTGGTTTCAGTAGTACTAACCTCTGAACAAGTGTGTCTAATCTTAAATTGAATGTTCACAAGGCAGAGATTACAGCTCTGTATGTAAGCTGGATACATCAAACTGAATAGGACTGGTAAGATTTCACAAATTCCCCCTCCCAGAGAAAGAAGAATGCTTAAATAACTTTTTAGCCGTGGCAACAATAATTGAAAGCATATTAGTCATTGTTTTTTCTGATGGATTCAGAAAAAGATTATTCCTGTAGTTTCTATATACAAAGTATCTCTTTACATATTATATATTGCATGGTTTTTCCTGAAATAAATAACATAAATTTAAGTTTAAACTGAATTATAGGATTCAGAGGGGAGACTTATAAATACTAGACTTTGCAGAATAAAAAACAGCAGGATATCTAAGGTATACAATGTTGAGACCTGAATTGAAACTAGTGAGTAAAAATGGAAGGAGATATGCTACAAAGTTGCACACATTTCAATGGAGCTGGTTGTTGATAGAATTTAGAAATGCTGGTTGCTGACAAAACCACTTTGAAGCCATCAGAAAATTTACTTAGCCTGTGAATTTTGGTGGAAGTCCTAAATCCTTGAAACAGATAATTCCAGCTACTAAATAAAGATAAATTGAAGTGTGAAAATTCCTGAATTTTTTTCAAGCTCATTTTCTTAAATACATATGAAATATCACAATCAGGATATATGCATATCTATGTAATTAAAATGCTCCTTAACAGTAGGCATCAGAACTCCTTTTACTCTCAAAATTCATTTAACAAATCTTTACTGAGCAATTACTATTCTATTCAAGGTCCTGCATTTCTCACTGTTTCAGTGATACACTAAATTGTAGGTCCTACTTATAGCACATAGGAGTTTGAGACATGTATAAATAATTATTGCAAGGCATAGTTTATGCAATTTTCATTATTGTTCCTAAATTATGTGTCAGATTGACCTTAATTTAATTTACTTTTTGAATAAAAAAATGGTTCAAAGGTACTTAATTTCTATTAAAGTTAACACAACTTCTTTATTATTATTTTGTAAATAGTACAGCAAGTAAATCATGTGTCAGCCACACTAATTGCCAATAGAACATGCATTATGAAATTTAAACATTAGAAGTGTAATTTGGGTACACGGGTAAAAGAACAGGAGCAACAGATGCTGGGCACCGCTGAAGGAGGTAGGTAGGGAGGGGACATAAGGGATACATTGGGTACCATGGCCATCACTAGTGGGAAGGGCTCGTCAGAAGGACAAACCTCACTTTCATGAAATATACTTAAGCAGCAAATTCTCATATGCACCCCCCCAATTCTAAGAGTAAAAAATTTAAAAAGCAAAACAAAACAAAAGCAGAAAACAAACAACCAAGCAACAACAAAAGTGAAATTCAAGTTAGAACACCTAGCCCAGTTTGTCTTGCTTTATAGTTGGCTGAACATTGATCTCTCTCGCTTAGTGTTTGTGTTACCACAGAGGGAAAAGAATTTGCCTTACGTATCTTGCTGCTTCCATGATCACCAGCACTTTCCTTCTATTTTATCTAGGGTCAGTAAATACTCGAGAAATAACAGAAAAATAGAAGAGGGGAAAAGAAGAAAGAAAGTACATATACACATACACAGTATCTACCAGTTTTCTATTTGTTATTTGTTATAAAATAAAAAAACCTGAATGACTCAATAGCTGACACAATTCCTATACAGAATAGTCAAATTGCTGGTAGAAAACAGAACCTATTAAGCCATACAAAATTATTTAAAAATCTGTCTTTCATAAAACTGTAATCATCAGAATTTTAATTTCCATAGTGGATTTAATTCCTATTTCACTGGAGTTTTAGGTTTAGTTTGAATAAGGTATGCAAATCTAACACACAATAGGGGGCAGGAACACATATTGCTTGATTTCTCACCACCTATTTTCCCCTACCTTTTTCCAGTATGTCTTGTGAATTTCATTGTGAATATATATAGATATATAGATAGCATGGTTCTAAGAATAAAGCATGTGACCCATGCTGAGTCAATCATCACCTGTAATCCTCTTGTCAATGATAATTACTAGGAAGTTGACTTATGACCTAAACTGATTGATTTAGAGAATTTCAGAACTCATGTTTGAGCATAGAAACTTGAACACAAGTTTTTCTACTTTCTGTAATGGTACTTGTCTCAGTTCATTTTCTGCTGCTATAGCAGAATATACAAACTGAGTACTTTATAATGAAAATAAATGTATTTGGTTCATGGTTCTGGAGGCTGGGAAGTCAAAAATGAGGATTGCATCTTGTGAGGGCCTTCTTGGGCATCATCCTATGACTGAAGGCAGAAAGACAAGAAAACATGTACAAGACAATAAGAGATTGAACTCACAGTTTCAAACCCTATTAATTAATTAATTCATGAGGGTTTATCTCTCATGACATAACCACTGCCCATAAGACCCCAGGTCCCAACACTGTTGTATTGGAGATTATGCTTCCAAAATATGTTTTGTAGGGGACACATTAAAACAATAGTATTCTACCCTTGTCTCCCCAAATTCATGTCTTTCGCAAGTTGAAAAATATATTCATTCCATCCCAATAGTCTCAAAAGTCTTAATTTGTTCCAGCACCAATCCAAAATGCAAAGGTCAAATCTCATCTAAATTACAGATGGTTACAACTCATGGCATGATTTATCCTGAGGCAAGTTTTTCTCTAGCTTTGAGCTTGTAAAAGTTATGTACATCCAACGTTCAATGCTGGGACAGGCACAATATAGACTTTCCCATTCAAAAAGGGAGGTATATGCAAGAAAAAAGGAACAACAGGCCTAAGTAAGTCCAAAATACAACAGGGAAACCAACATTAAGTATTAATGCAGGAGAATAATTTCCTTTGATTTCATATTAGTCATCTTGGTCAGACTGAATTTTCCAAATTTTTCCATTCTGCTTCCTTTTTAATGAAAAATTCCATCTTTAAATAAATTCTCTCCATTTGTGTCTTACTCTTTGCTCTTAAAAGCCACATAGCTCTTTCTGTGTTTGGTTTAGAAATTTACTCCACCAGATATCTTAGTTTATTGTTCTGCCATAAAGCCCAAGGGCATGCACACAATTCCTCCATGTTTTTGCCACTTTATAGCAAGGATGGTCTTCACTCTAGTATGTAATACCTTGTTCCTAATTTCTGTGTGAAGCCTTATCAAAATTGCCTTCCCTATTCATATTTCTATAAACATTCTGAACTTGACCAATTAAGTAATCCTTAAGAATATTTAGGCTTTCACTATAGCTGTTCTTTTCTTCTGAACAGTTCGTGTGTTCTTTTCTCATCACAATTGCTCTTATAGTTCCATTTATGGCAATGAAGGTTTTTGGGTTTCTTTTCTATTTTGTTCTTCCAAATTCTTCCAGCCTCTACTTATTAATCAGTTCCAAAGCTGCTTCCACATTTTGAAGTGTTTGTTTTAGAGATAACCTCACTCTTGGTACCATTTTGTGCTGTCTTAGTCCATTTTGTGTTGTTGAAGCAGTATTACAAAGCCTGGGTAAATTACGAAAAACAGAAATGTAATTCTTATACTTATGGAGGCTGGGAAGTTCAAGAACATAGTACCAGCATCTGGCAAGGGTTTCCTGTCACACCATCCAGGGAAGGACTAGAAAGCATGAGAGGAAGAGAGGAAGAGATATCTAACTCTCTTTTATAACAAGCAAACTATCTTGACAATGACATTAATCTGTTCATGAGGGAAAAGCCCAAATGACCCAATATCCCTTTGAAGGTACTGCCACACAATACTGTTACATTGGAGATTAAGATTATAACACATGAACTTTGGGGGACACATGTATACCATAGTAATACTGTATGTGGATGAGAAATCTAGACTTACTGTAGCTATCTTGGCTCCCAGCCTGGAGACAAAGCCAGCATGCAGAATAGAGCTGAGCCAAGAGAATCACAGAGCCAAGCTTTGATGATATTGTGAAACTCTGGATCAAATTGTGCTTAGAGCCTGTCCTCCCTATAGTCTTTTCATTATGTGAGCCAATAGTTTCCTGTTTAAAACTGATTTAGGTTTTCTTATTTATTCTACATTAAGCATCCCAACTGATACTATACATAATCAGTAAATCTCAGCTTCATGACCTCTGGAGCAATTGATTACTGTGCCAGAAAGAGTCACATTCCTTGTGGCTTTTTATCTTATGGTCTAGAAAATATCAAATTCAGTTTTAGAATTAAGACCAAGCCACACGTTTGCAGATTGAGAGTGTTATGAAGTTTGGCATGAAACTGCTGTTAGCCTAACTTGGAATCCCAGTCATATCAACTATATGAGCTATGCAGCCTATAGCAATTTACTTAACATATCTGAATTTATTTTCTCATCTCAAAAAAAAAAAAAAGATTATGATAAGAATTGTTTACTCACAGATTTATTGTTAAATAAGATAATTTCTACAAAGCACCAAAAGCTTTGACTAGCACATACAAAGGCTCAATAATTATTGTTATTATTAGTTATTTTGCTGTGAGTCTGACTTAGGGGAAAAGTGGTGTTAACAGGTTATTTAATCTGAACTATGCTTTTCAGGATCAAGGTAAAAGAATCAAAGGAATCACGTATTATACATAAGTCAATGCATTTCCCACTTGATTTGAAGCATATTTTTACTTATGCTATTAAAGGATTCTGAAGTATACATTCTGAAGGTTATTTGTATTTTAAAATACATATAATTACTGGAGAATAGTTTCTGGAAAATAGGAAAAATGAGTTACACAGAGAGATGGTTGAATGGCTAGACTTGAATGTTCATAAAAAAACAAACGCCAAATCTGAATCTAAAATTTGTCTTAGAGATGTACTCTGAATGTTTGGTTCTAAGAATTGGTTGCTGTAATGACTGAAGATGTCTATAATTGAGTAATCTTCAAAGAGTTGCAATGGTCCTTGGAAGAAAGATTAATCTTTCTTACTGTATTCTATAAGGACATAATTCATGTGTGCACATTGAAAAAATTACAAATACAAAAAAGCAAAAAAGAAAATTAAATTGCCTCAAAATTCTATTATTCACAGATAAGCCTTATTAACATTATAATGTATGGCCTTCACATATACACACAATTTATATTTGTGGCAATGCCTATATTGTACAAGCACAAACATTTGCAAAAGCCCACATTTATTTGTGAGTAATTTGTAGTTCTGGATTCATGTATATCAGATAATTCTTACTAGATTTTAGAAAGGGATCCTAATTTAAATACATTTATAAATTAAATTCTTTCCTAACCCTTTTTCCACTCACAACTTCATCATAATGTCTGTTTCAGTGAGAAGCACCAATATCTGGCAGTTGGGAAAGCCAGATTCCTGGAGTAATGCTTTTTTTTTTTTTTAAGATGTGGGTACAATTCAGGATTAGGTATACAAATGGCCATTGTACAAGTTGGAGTGATGCTTAAAGACTTTTTTAATCTTCAACCCCATAACCAATCAGACACAAGTCAATTGTTGCTGCTTCCTAAATATCTCAAATCCATCCATTTCTCTTTATCTGTATACTACTCCCTAGCTATAGAGCCAATCATCTCTTACTTCAACTATTGCAATAACGTCATAACTTAAAGATCTCTGTCTTCTACCTCTACTAATATATTTTCCTCATAGTAATTTCAGTAATATTTTAAAAATAAAAATAATGTCTGTCCTTACTATGCTTGAAGTCCTTTATGTTACTATTTAAATTCCTTGGATTTTAAGACAAAACATAAAACATTTTGCATGACTTGTAAGCCTCTAGATTTTTAGACCTCTACATCCTCACCAACTTTTGTTCCTCTACTCACAGTGACTTTTTGAGTTACACAGAGGCATCGTGTTCCTTCTCTCTCAGGACCATTGCATTTATTGCTTCCTTTATCTAGATGACTCTTGTAACTTTACATCCTATCATGCCTCACCATTCTAATCGAATGCAATTTCCTCAATGAAGTTTCTTGGGCTTTAAAAACCAAATCAAATCTTTCATCTTTCCATATACTCTGCTTATCCTTCACAGAATTTACCCAGTAGAAATGAAAATTAAATGTGATTGTTTAATAGTTTGTATGATATATATCGCATGCTACTGTACACCTCACAAGGTCAGGGACTGTATCTTATCTCGTCAAAGCCATATCTCTATTATTTAGCATGGATTTTACACAATTGTAAGTCCTTTGTTATGTTATAAATTCTCTCCAGTCATTTCTAAAATAATGTTTTTTTTTTTTTTTTTTTTTTAATTAATCAGT
>NW_007231722.1:139019-141962 GCF_000164805.1 Carlito syrichta | reverse complement strand
GGGATTGGATATCTGGGAAAGATTTTAATTCTCCCTCACTGATGAAGCTTAGCTTGGCTGGGTAGGTTATTCTTGGTTGAAATTGTTTATCCTTTAGGACTTTGAAGATAGGGCTCCAAGCTCTCCTAGCCTGCAGGGTTTCTGCAGATAAATCTGCTGCTATTCTGATTGGTCTTCCATGGTGGGTGATCTGGCCTTTTTCTCTTACTGCCTTTAGGATTTTTTCTTTTGTGCCTACTTTATTTAGGTGAATTATTATGTGTCTAGGAGTTGGTCTTCTCATTTATTGTCTTGTGGGGGTTCTCTGAATCTCTTGTGTTTGAATTTTTGTATCACTGATTAGATGAGGGAAGTTTTCTTGAATGATCTCGTGGAAAGTTTGTTCCAATGTGGTCTCTGTTTCTCTTTCTGCCTCAGGGAGTCCGATTATTCTTAGGTTAGGTCTCTTGAGGTAGTCACTCATCTCTTGAAGGTTTTGTTCTGTCTTTTTTAGCTTATTTTCTGTGTTTTTAAGAGTTTGGGTTATTTCTATATTTTGGTCCTCAAGCTCTGAGATTCTTTCTTCTGCTTGGGTAATTCTGCTTTCCATGCTTATCAATTTGTTATTTATTTCATTCACAGTATTCTTTATTACTGTTATCTCAGATATCAGCTCCTTCCTAGTTTCTTCTTGTGTCTCCTCAATTCTTTTTAGTCTCTCCATTATTATTTTGATATCTACATTTGCATTTTGAGACTCTTCATTCTGGGGACTTTTCATTGTTTGTATTCCAAAGTCAGTTTTCTCAGTGTCTGCTCTCCCAGGCATCTGAGAGAGACCCATACTCTTATTTTGGTTTTTCTTCATTTCTGTAGATTTTTCTCCCTTTACCCCTTTCCCTCCCCCTCTTCAATTCTGTTTTTGAGGGAAGGTGGGGTTGCTTTTATTTCTCTTCTGCAATGACCTGTTCTTCCTTATGAGGGTCTTCTGGTTTTGTTCACTTTTCCCTCTGCTTTACAGTCTGTCTATTCAGCAGTTTGCAGTCTTGGTCCCTAGATTTAAAAAGGGGGCATATAGAAGAGGAAAATAATGGAGGAAGGGGGGTCAATAGGGAGTTAGAAAGAGAGAAGCGCAAGAGGGAAAACAGATATACATACCAACTATCAGGTGAGAATGAGACACAGGGCTTGGAAGAGGTGAAGAAAGACACGTAAGAAAGAGTACTGATAGCTACATAGTACTAAAGAGTACTGAAGCAACACAGAGACAGGGCAATAAAATCGAGAAACAGTGTAAGTCAGAAGGTAAACAACAAACGTGATCTAAACCAACAGTTAAAATGATAAAATCATAAGTCAAAATGAGCGAAAGAGAGAAGTGCGAGAGGGATAACAGATATACATACCAGCTATCAGGTGAAAAACAGTCACAGGATCGGGAAGAAGTGAAGAAAGACACGTAAGAAAGATTGCCTAAGGAGTACTGATAGCTACACAGACACAGGTCAATAAAATCGAGAGACAGTGTAGGTCAGAAGGTCAACAACAGACGTGATCTAAACTAACAGTTACAATGATAAAATCATAAGTCAAAATAAGCGAAAGGGAGAAGTGCAAGAGGGAAAACAGATATACATACCAACTATCAGGTGAGAGAGAGACACAGGGCTGGGAAGAAGTGAAAAAAGACAGGTAAGAAAGATTCCCTAAAGAATACTGATAGCTAAACAGAGACAGGCCAAAAAAATCAAGAAACAGTATAAGTCAGAAGGTAAACACCAAACGTAATCTAGACCAACAGTTTCAATGATAAAATCATAGGTCAAAATAAGCGATCAGACTAGAGTCACTTCTGTGATCTCCGATTCCAGCCTCTCCCTTTTGTTTTTCGTTGCAGCATAGGGGTGGGGCTTTGTCTCCTGTTTCGCGCTGTTGCCTTAGGAGCTGAAGTAAAGTTTGTTGATAGGTGGGCGGAGCAATGGAAGTCTCTGCCTGGAGAATAGCAAGGTAGTTTACCCAGATCTGTTTTTCTCCACAGATCTTGTCTGGGTCCCCCGGCTTGGGGTCTCGCACTGAATGCCTCAGCCTGGGTGGGCCCAGAGTTCCAGAGCTCCAAAGCTCCAAAGGGCAGGCAGTGGGTGGCGAGAGTGGCTCTGGGTCCCCCACAAGGTACTTCAGCCAAGAATGGGACCGGTGTCTCTGAGGGGCGGGCACCCAGAGCCTCCCTGTGTGACTGGCGGTGCCGGGTGCTGGGCTGGAGACAATGCAGCTGGGGAGAGAGCCGGAGGGAGCAGGAACCCAAAGCTTCCCCGTGCTGCAATATCTGGCCTTAGGAAATGTGGTAAAGTTTGTTGCTAGGTGGGCGGGACAATGGAAGTCTCTGCCTGGAGAATGGCAAGGCAGTTTAAGCAGATCTGTTTTTCTCCACTTGTCTGGGTCCTCTGGCTTGGGGTCTCATGCTGAGTGCCTCAGCCAGGGTGGACCCAGAGTTCCAGAGCTCCAAAGTTCCAAAGGGCAGGCTGTAAACGGTGAGAGTGGCGCTGGGACCCTACAGAGTACTTCAGCCAGTAATGGAATCGGTGTCTCTGAGGGGCGGGCGCTCAAAGCCTCCCTGTGCGACCGGTGGTGCCAGGTGCCGGGCTGGAGACAATGCAGCCGTGAGAGAGCTGGAGGGAGCAGGGACCCAAAACTTCCCCGCACGCTGCAATACCTGGCCTTAGGAAATGAGGTAAAGTTTGTTGATAGGTGGGCAGGGCAATGGAAGTCTCTGCCTGGAGAATGGCAAGGCAATTTAAGCAGATCTGTTTTTCTCCACTTGTCTGGGTCCTCTGGTTTGGGGTCTCATGCTGAGTGCCTCAGCCAGGGTGGACCCGGAGTTCCAGAGCTCCAAAGTTCCAAGGGCATGCTGTAAACGGCGAGAGTGGTGCTGGGAACCTACAGAGTACTTCAGCCAGAAATGGAAAC
>NW_007231722.1:98898-138974 GCF_000164805.1 Carlito syrichta | reverse complement strand
CCTTGTGTGGGACTGAAGTTCCCGGGCCTGACCCGAGCATGGTTGGTGGTGGGCTGGGGGATGGGGGTAGCAAAGTAATAGCCTTTTTGGGAACTCACATTCAGAGAATCTCACCAATTCACCTATGCTGTCGCCATCTTGCCTGGAATACTTTCAATAGAATTGGTATCAGCTCCTCCTTGTACAATTTGTAGAATTCTGCTGGAAAGCCATCCAGTCCAGGGCTTTTTATTTTGTAGGTAGTTTTCATATGACAGAATTAAATTCCTGGGTTGTTATTGCTGTATTCAGTGTCGCAGTGTCTTCTTGTTTCAATCTGGGGAGGTTGTGTGATGTCAGAAATTTCTCCATTTCATTTAGGTTATCAAGTTTGTTTCCATACAGGTATACATAATAATCTGTGATTTGATCTTTTGTATATCTGATTGTGTTTACTTGGACTTTTTCTCTCTTTTTCTTGTTCATTCTGGCTAGGGGTCCATCAGTCTTTTAATTCTTTCAAAGAACCAGTTTTTTGTTTTGTTGATGTTTTCTACATTAGTTTTGTCTTCTATGTCCCGTATTGGGCTCTTATTTTGGTGATTTGGATTCTTCTACTAAAGTTAGGGTTTTTGTGGTCTTCTCTTTCCAGCTGCCTTATATGATTCATTAGACTGTCCACTTGTGATCTTTCCATTTTGTTGATGTGTGCTTGTGGAGATATAAATTCCCTTCTTAGAACTGATTTCATGGCATCCCAGAGGTTTTTGTAAGATGTATCTTCATTTTCATTTGTTTCCATGAATCTTTTGTTTTTTTTGAGTTGGAGTCTCACTCTGTCGCCCAGACTGGAGTGCAGTGGCCACTCCTGGTCACCGCAGCCTCGACCTGCTGGGCTCCAGCGATCCTTCTGTTTCAGCCTTCCAAGTAGCAGGAATTACAGGCATGCATTACCACACCCAGCTGATTTTTTGATTTATTGTAGAGATGAGGTGTCACTGCCCAGGCGGGTCTCGAACCCGTGGGCTCAGGCAATCCACTCATCTCAGCCTCCCTTAAGGCACGGGATTACAGGCTGAGCCATGGAATCCGGCTTTCCATGATTATTTTAATTTCTGCTTTGAGTTCAGTGTTGACCCAGTAGTTGTTCAACATCAGGCTGTTTAGTGTCCATGTCTTTGTGGGCATTGGGAAATTTTGTTGGTGTTGATATTAATTTTTATTCCACTGTGGTCTGATAATGATCATGGTAAATTTTCAACCTTATGGAATTTGTTTATGATTGATTTATGGCCAAGGATATGATTTATCTTGGAGTACATTCCATGTGGTGATGACTAAAATGTATATTCTGTGGCTGTTGGATGGAATAATCTGTACAAATCTATTATGTCCATTTGATCAAGTGTCAAGCTTACATTCTGGATCTTCTTGTTGATTTTTTGCTTTGATGCTCTACCTACAGCTTTTAGTGGGGTATTAAGGTCCCCTGCTATAATAGCGTTAAAGTCATTATCTTTTTTTAGTTTACTTAGTAGTTGCTCTATAAATGCTTGTGCTCCTATGTTGGGTGCATATATGTTTAGTACGGTTATTTCCTGTTGATGGATTGAACGTTTTATCATTATGCAGTGTCCTTTTGTATCTATTTAAATTTTTGATAGGTTAAAGATTGTTTTGTCTGATATTAAGATCACAACTTCCGCTTTCTTTTGTGATCCATTTGCCTGGAAACTCGTTTTCCATCCTTTAACTTTGAATCTCTGTGCATTCCTTGTAGTGAGATAAATCTCCTGGATACAGCAAATAATTGGATCATGGTTTCTTATCCAATTTGCCATTTTGTGTCTTTAAGTCTGCTGCTATTCTAATTAGTCTTCTCCTGTAGGTAGACCATTGTCTCTTGCTGCCTTTAGGATTTTTTCTCTTTTTTCAAATAACTATATTTACTTTTTATTTTTAGTTTTTGAGTTGGAGTGTCACTCTGTCACCCAGGCTGGAGTGCAGTGGCATGCTCATATACTCATAGCCCCCCAGCATCAACCTGCTGGACTCCAATGATCCTTCTGTCTCAGCTTTCTGAGCATCCGGACCTATAGGTATGCAATACCAAGTCCGGCTAATTTTTTATTTATTGTAGTGATGAGATATTGCCAAGTTTCCCGGACCTGTCTTGAACCCACAGGCTCAGGCAGTCCACTCATCTTGGCCTCCCAAAGTGCTGGGATTACAGGCTGATCCACTGAACCTAGCCAGATTTTTTCTTGTATACCTACTTTGTATAAGTGAATTACTATGTGTCTAGGAGTTGGTGTTCTCATTTGAATCTTGCAAGGTTTTTCTGAATTTCTTGTGTTTGAATGGTCACATCTCTGATGAGATGAGGGAATATTTATTGGATAATTTCATGGAATGTTTTTTTCCAGGGTGGTCTCTGTTTCCCTATCTGCCTCAGGAATGCCAATTAATTATAGATTTTTCCTTTTGATATAATCACACATCTCTTGGAGGCTTTGTTCTGTCTTTTAATGCTTATTTTCTATGTTTTTAAGTTTGTGTTAGTTACATATTTTGGTCCTCATGCTCCGAGGTTCCTTCTTCTGCTTGGTTAATTCTGGTTTTCATGCTTGTCAGTTTGTTATTTACTTTATTTACTGTGTTCTTTATTGTCATCATCTCAGTTATCCATGCCTTCTTTCTTTCTTCTTGTCTCTCATTATTTCTAGTTATTCTTTTTATTAATATCTTGATATCTGGGTTTGTGATTTGAGATCAGTTTTTCTGGTAGCTCTTCATTGTTTGAATTCCAAGGAAAAGAATGGGAAATGGAAGAAGGGAGATGAAAGGAAGTAGAAGAGAGAGGATAAGAAGAAAGAAAACAGACAGGCACACCAACTAACAGATAAACAAACAAAACACCTCAAAACAAAAAAATACAAGAAACCAAACGTACAAACAACAAAAGAACTTGATGATGCCCTCAAAAATACCCATAGCAAACAAAAAACTAAACAACAGCAAAAAATTAGCAAAAATCAAGTACCAAAACAGTAAAAAAAACAGAAATAAAAAGCGCTACCTCTGTGGCTGTTCCTGGAAATTCATGTTTCCCGCATTGTTGCTGATTTTTGCTTCCACTGCAGTAGGAAACAGGTTCTTATATCCAGTCCCTCTCCTCCATTCTTGGTGCAGGCCTATCTGATTGCTCTTAGTGTGGGTCAGACACCCCACAGACTGCAGTGAGAAGATCATGAATCAGATCCACCAAGTCCCCCACTCAGATCAGATGTGTCCATGCCTGGTCCAGTGTGGAGGTGAGGTGTTCATCTTTCTGTGTCCACTCCTGAAGTTCCCTCTCTGGCCCAGGGATGGTCAATCCCAGAGGGGTGCAGAGACCACCTCTGGGTCCCAGTTTGGAGGGTGAACAGCGATGGGTGGGCCAACACAGGTCTCTACTTGGTCCCAGGACATGGAAAATGGTGGCGCTCAGTGTCTAGGGCTCAGCTCCAGTTTTCCTTGCCATGTTCTCACCACAGTTCCCTCTGTCAGTGCCTGGCTGATTGCCATGAACGGGAGTATGGGCCAGGTGTCAGGTGCTGAGGTGCAGCTGTCCTCTGCTCCCTCCTCCTAAGAGATCCTTGAGTATGGCTGATAATCTCCAATCTCAGAGCAGTGGTAGACTGCAGCCAGCTCCAGAGAGGAGCCTCATGTGCTTGATCCTAAATCGCCCCTCACATGGACTGTCACGCACGCAGCTGCACTCAAACACTCACACAGACTGTCGTTATGGACACTCATTCTTGGAGAGACTTTCTCACTCTCAGTGGTTCTGTTGCCATCTTCCACTTATTTATTTTTGTTTTTGTTGCATTTGTTTTTGGGACTCTTTTCTAGGGTTTTTTTTCTAGGATATTTTTGTTTTCAGGTCTGACATTTAAGTCTTTAATCCATCTTGAGTTAATTTTTGTACATGGGGAGAGATAAGTATTAAGTTTTCTTAAGTGTGTCTTTTGGTAAACTCGAATTTATTATTATTTTCTTTTGTAGTAAGTGCCTTTTATGCTCTAATTTAGAAATCTTTGCCTATTTTTATAGAATATTAATACTTTTAGCCTTTAGTTTTCATTTCATCAATTTTTAAATACTTTTGGTTATGGTGTGAAATGGAGGACAAATCCACTTTTTTCACAATGTTATCTAATTATTACAGCACTATTTATTAAAATGACTTTTCGTTTTCATTTAATTGTTTTGACACATTTTATGGTATGTGTGTAATCATGTTCCATTGTTTTATCTAGCTTTTTTCAGTGCCATAGTTTTTTGGGTACTGTAGGTTTAGAGTAGGTTTTAAGACCATGTAGTATAAGTACTCTAGTTGTATACTTCTTTATAAAGCTTATTTTGACAACTCTAGGACATTCGCTTTTTATACACATTTCAGATTCAACTTGTCATTGGCACTTAGATAGAGATTTCACTGAGTCTGTAAACTGCTTTGGGTAGTCCTTAATATATTTTGATATCAGGGACATGCTGGTCTCATAAAATGAGTTGAGAAGTATTTCTTTTTCATTTTTGAAACAATTTATATTATCTTTTAAATGTTTGAAAGAAGTCTTCAGTGAAAACATTGGAGGCTATTTTGTTTGGGGGGATTAAATTTATATATGTATAAAACACACACACACACACACACACACATATGTTGCTTACAAATACAAATTCAATTTTTAACAGATGTAGGACTGTACATAGCCCAATTCTATCTTGTAAGTTGTATCTTTCAAGTATTTTGTCTATTTATTCTAAATTATTTTATTTATTAGCATAAAGTTGCTCTTATATTTTGTTATTATGCTTTTACTGTCAGGTGTGCCTGTAGTGTTGTCTTTATTTCTTTTATTAAATTGAGAACATAATTTGTCTATTCTCTTGTTTTCAGTTTTAATAGAGCATGAATGAGTTTATTAATCTTTGAAAAAACCTTTTTGAATTTTGTACGTAGAAATTGAAAATAAACAGCCAGAAATTTTATGTGTAGATTCTTATTATACTAAATATTTTGTAAAATCCAATATGATATTTTAAAATATGTGAGTAATATGAATGCATGTTTCCTAGTTTCCAAAACTTTCTTACTGTCTTATAATTTCTGATTTTCACTTTAGTTAGTTTAGAATGGTGTCTACATAAGGCATTAACTATTAAAAATGTTTTGAAAAGACTTTATGACCTGAAACAAAGGTGAAGTTTACAAATTAAATTCTGTAGGGTAAGCTGGGCTCGGTGGTTCAGCCTGTAATCCCGCGCCTTTGGGAGGCTGAGGTGAGTGGATTGCCTGAGCCCGCGGGTTCGAGACCCGCCTGGGCAGCGAGACCTCATCTCTACAATAAATCAAAAAATTAGCCGGGCGTGGTAGCGCTTGCCTGTAGTTCCAGCTACTCGGAAGGCTGAGGCAGAAAGATCGCCGGAGCCCAGCAGGTCGAGGCTGCAGTGGCCGGGAGCAGCCACTGCACTCCAGTCTGGGCAACAGAGTGAGACTCCAACTCAAAAAAAAAAAAAAAAGTTCTGTAGAGTAAATACATCTGGCTTTTTGTTTTTGTAAGTAAATATTTTTTTCACACAATCGTATTCATTCTTTCGGATATTCTCTGTGGTTACTTTTGTATTGCAGTGGCAGAATTGAGTACTTGTGACAGAGATCTTATAACCCATACAGCCTACAGTGCTTCACTACATATCAGGCTTTTTAAAGAAAAATTGTACAGATTCCTGACCTAGAAAACTGTCAATTTTTGTAAGTGTTAATTATGTGCATGCAGAAAAAAATCTCTTCTTTTCTATGTCTCTATTTCTCTGTCGATCTTCTCCTTTCTCTCTCTTCCTCTCTTTTTCTTCTTCTACACACACATGCATGCATAGACAAACACATGTTACATTATGCATACTAATGGAATTGTTCAAATTTTTTTATCATTGGATTTTTTTGTTTTGAAGTGGAATTCATGTTAAATCTACTATAGTGTTTTGTCTTTGTGTTTTGTTCAAATTTTGTTTCATGTATTTTCATGTTATGCTGCTCAGTTTCCACAGGCTCAAATTAGTTGGATTTTCTTTTTATCCTGTTGAAGTGAACATCTTTATATCTTTTTTTTACTTTAAATTCAGTTTACTCTATATTGATATGTGTATATCAGTTTAACTTGATTAATATTTGCCTGGTATATCTTTGTATATCATTTTAATTATTTAAAAATATCTGGTGGTTACTGTGTTTTTAAAATATATTTATTGTAAGCAGTGCATAGCTGGATTTTATATTCTATATACTTATGATTCTTATCAAATAAGCAAGTTTAATAAACACTGTCATTTTGTAAATTTGGAATTATTTTTATGATCTTATGTTATATTTTCTACTTATCATTCCTTCTTCTGTACTATGTGTGTTTAGATTTAGTCCTCTCATGGCAGTATATTACACATTTTCACTTGCTGGAAAGATGTATCTAGTCTATCAGAAGTCATATGGATGAAGATAAAATTCCTGAAAGGCTATTTACCACTTGGTTCTCCCCACTTACTTTGAAATCAAAAAGCAGAGTAAGCACACATTGGAAGCAACTTTAATGCCCACTTAGTTTCCCTATTTAGTAAATAACTCCAGATTTAATAAAACTTACTTTTGGTAATGATGGCAATGAAAGAATCAAAATCTCCCAGAGACCACAGGCTTCATTTCCCTCATACTTTCCTAGCTGGATCAGCAGTTACTATTGTACTTCAGTTGTCTAAGGCTAATAACCCTGGAGCTGAGAAAAAAAAAACCTTCAGTACTATTTTACAGCAGTCACTGCCTGATAATCACAAAATAGTTTCTGGGTCAGTTATGTGTCCTCAAGGTAAGAACAAAGTGCCAGCTCAAGTAATGGAGCAATGAAATACCTTAATTAAGACTGCAACAAATTTTCTTGCATACCAGCTCCAACTTAAACTAAGTGTTGTATGATACATATTTCCCTTAAAAGTGCAACTAAATTCCACTGATGTTGGTGTCAAATGTAAGATTTGAATGTTCCAATTAAGATACATACTGTTAAGCAAGTGGCTTATGAAGATGTATGCAAAAACTATTCATACTTTATATAGAGACTCTATCTTTTAGGAAGTTCAATTAAAATTCCCATATATACATAGCTCAGGTACCAGAAAGATCTCTAAAAATCTCTTCTTAGAATTCAGGAAACAAAATTATGAATATTTTAGGTTTTTTAAAAATCAGTACTCAAGATTACTAACTGAAGTTTAATGTGAAACTAACAGAGATGTGAAAGACCTTTTACAATGAAATCTAAAAAACACTACCCAAGGAAATCCAAGATTACACAAACAAATGGGAAAATATTCCAAGCTCATAGACTGGAAGAATCAACATTGTTAAGATGTCCATCCTACCCAAGGCAATCTACAGATTTAATGCAATACCCATTAAATTACCAGAATTATTCTTCTTAAACCTGGAAACAATTCAGAAATTCATATGGCAACATAAATGACCATGAATAGCCAAAACCATCCCCAGCAAAAGAAACAAAGTGGAAGGTATCACACTTCCAGGCTTTAAAAGTTATTATAAAGCTACTATAATCAAAACTGGTATTGTTATGAGAATAGGCATATAAACCAATGGATCATGATAGAGATTCCAGAAGTAACACCTCAATTTCTCAACCAAATTATCTTTGACAAAGCCTCCACCAACAACCAGTGGGGAGAGGAGAACCTGTTCATTAAATGATACTGGGAAAACTGGCTGACAACATAACGGAAAATTAAAACAAAGACCCTACCTGTCACCATATACAAAAATCAACTCTAAATGGGTGAAAGACCTAAATGTGAAACCACAAACTATAAGAATCTTTGAAAATGCAAGAGACACCCTTATGAAAATTGGAACTGGCAACCAATTCCTGATCAACATCAGGACCTATAAGGAACTCAAATGTGCTGAAAGAAAAAAACCTAACTGCCCTATTAAAAAATGGGCAAAATATATAAATAGACATTTCTCAAAAGAAGACATATGAGCATCCAACAGATACATGAAAAAAAGCTCAGCCTCACTAATCATCAAAGAAATGCAAATCAGAACCACACTAAAATGCTATTAACTCCAGTCAGGATGGCCATCATTCATGACTCAAAAAACAACAGATGCTGGAGAGGATGTGGGGAAAAGGGAACACTTCTACACTATTGGTGGAAGCATAAATTAGTACAATCTCTGTGGAAAACAGTTTGGAAATTTCTAAAATATCTAAAAATTGACCTTCCATATTACCCAGCAATCCCCATTCTGGGAATATACTCAGAGGAGCTCAAATCATTTTTCAAAAAAGATACCTATGCACCCATGTTTATTGTAGCATTCTTCATAATGGTAAAAATATGAAACCATGCATACTGACCACTGAAAGAGGACTGGATTAAAAAATATGGTATTTGTACACAATGGAATATTACACAGTCACAAGGAAGGACAAAATTATGGCCATAACAGCATCTTGGGAGGATTTGGGGTCAATCATACTCAGTGATCTATGACAGAAACAAAGAATGGAGTACCACATGTTCTCATTCGTAAGTGGATCCTGAACATTTATCATAATAATACAAGAAAGTTATTGGCAGTAGGGAGACACTGCCAGGCTTGGGAGGGGAGGCCCATAAACATCAATAAGAGTACCTGATCCCAAGTAAGCCGAAGTGAGGACAAATGGGATGTCCAAACTTCACCTGTATTGTGACCACTTCTGTACCTAATTTTAAATTGTACTCACATTTTAAAAATAAAATTTTAAAAAATGAGGATTTTTTAACATTTTGATTTTTTGACAATTTATGTGTTTAGAGACTTTTTTTAAAAAAAGGTGCTTCCCCTTTAGTGTTCATTCACTACTATTCAACTTTGAGATTAAAGGATAACAACGGGGTACTAGCAGCTGATTAATAATTTTCTGAAGCCTCTGGTTTTCTAATTTAGAATCTGCAGGAATGTTTTCTGGGAAAGTTCTTATAAGAAATATATTTACAAAGCTATGGAATATCTATGCTTGTCTACACCTATTAGTTTTTAAAGTCAAATCTAGCTTATTGGAGTTGTTGATCTACTTCATGAGTTTAGTCCCAGTTTAGTGAGAGTCTATAGGAATGCCTCTCCCATTTTTTAAATAACAGAAAAGTCTGGAGTAAGATCTCTTATTCTAAGATAAAGATACCTTGGGTACCACATACCTCTCAAACAAGGGGAAAAACCTTGCCTTACCAGAAATTCCCACCATTAAATATTACTTATTTGGCATCATTCACTTAGGTTTTTCAGCAAGTATTTTTTGAAGGTCAATTACATGCCATGTATATTCTAGACACTGAAGGTACAGAAGTAAAGAAAACAAATAAAAATTCTTACTCTCATAAAATCTACATTCTAATGAAGGGTTATAAGAAATAAACAAGACACATAGCGATATTAAAAAAATAAATCATGCCGGAAGGATTGTGGAGTGATTAGATGGGATTTAAAATGGGCCAAGGAAACTTCACTAGGAATATGACATTTGAGTAAAGATCTAAAGGAAGTGAGGATGTGAATCGTGCAGACATTTAAAGAATAGTATTCTGAGAAGGTGAAACTGCAACTGCCAAGACTCTGAAGAGGGAACAAGCAGGATGCTTCCTTGTAATAGCTAGGATGCCAGTATGGCTCAGTTATAATGAATGAGCAGGAGAGTAGTACCAGGTAAAGTCTAAGAGATATAGGTGAAGATTTTGCAGAAAATTATACACCATTGTAGGACTTAAAGTTTACTGTGAGTGAGATGGAAATCCACTGCAGAGTTGAAGTAGGAGATGCAAATAGTGAAGGAAAGGACAAAGTCAGGATACTATTGCAGTGTTCTAGGTGGAAGATAATGGTGTATAACACTAAAATGGTAGCAGTGGAAATTGTGAAAATATCAGATTCTGGATATATTTTGAAGTTAAAGCCAACAGACTTTGTTGATGTGCCAGATGTGGGTTATGTGAAGTGACGGGAAGACAATTATGACTCCATTATTTTTTCCCTAAGCAACTGGAGTTGCTATCTTTTGACACAGAAAAAATAACTGGAGGAGCAAGTTTGGTTTGGAGGTGGCACATGACCTCAGTTGGAGCCATGATAAGTTTGAGATGATGCCTATTATTTACTGGCAGTGATGGTTAAGAGCACAAATTCTGTAGACAAATTGCCTGAATTCAAATTCTCTCTCCATCACTTAACAACTTTGTGACAGATTATTTAATCTGTCTGTGTCCTTCTTTTCTTATCTTAAAATTGGGGTAATAGTATTACATACTTCAAAGGGTTTTTGTAAAGATTAAGTGTGCTAATATATTTGAAAAGTACTTGGAATAAACTTTGGCAAATAATATACGTTTATCTTAGTTTGGGTCACTATTACAAATTAGCATACCTGGGGAGCTTATAAACAACCGACATTAATTTCTCACATTGTTTGGAAGCTGGAACACGGAGATCAAGGTGTTGGCATGGTCACATTCTGGTGAGGGCCATTTTTTGGATTGCAGCTTCTCACTGTATCCTTTCATGCTGGAGAGAAGAGAAAGAAAGTAAACTCTTTTATGCCTTTTTTTGAAGGCACTAATCTCATTCATGAAGGCCCTTCATGACCCAGTTACATCCCAAAGGTAAGTCCAACTTTCTAATATCATCACATTGGGGATTAGTATTCAACATATGAATTTTGGGAGAACACAAATATTCAGTCCATAAAAACACCATACAAGTATTAGTTGTTATTATTGCTACTATTATTATTCAGTTGAAATGTCAACTTCTGAATATATATGTGTGTGTGTATATATATATGTGTATTTATATATACTTATATATGTAAAGCTAAGAATATATATAAGAATATTTATATATACACATAAGTGTGTGTATATATATAATATAAGTAAACATAAATTTCAGGGGAGGTATCTAGGTTGGAAACATAAATATTTGAGTCATCAGTATTGGTGATATTTATGCCAGAAGACAAACTATTGAAGATGTCAACATAGATAGATGCTTCAAGAACCTCGAACATTTTGTCATTTGGAAGTCTGGGAAATAAGGAAGAACCTGAAAAGGGAACTGTGAAGGACTGGACAGAGGGTTGGGAAGAAATCCAAGTGTGTGGTATTCTTTAAGCTACAAGAAGAAAAAGTGTATCCAGGAAGGGATTATAATCAACTTTGCCAAATGTTGCTGCTAAGTCTAATAAGATGATGCCTAAGAATTAAATAGTGGCTTTAAATTCATTTCAATTCAATTCATTTATTTGTGACTTTGACAAGAGCAGTTTTATTGGAGGGGGAGAAGTTTAAGCTTTATTTGAGTTCAAGAGAAATTAGAAACAGTATAGTTAATGTTTTCTAGGAGTTTTGCTGTGCAGAGAAGGACAGAAATGGACACGAATTTGAATAAGAAATCATTGTCAAGAAAAGTTTTAACTTTAGTCAGTAGGAATAATACTATAATTTGTATCTGAAAATAATGATCCAAACGAATGGGAAGAGAGTGATGTTAGAGAGAGTGGGACAATTGCTAGAGCGATATGATTATGGCATGTTTCTCAACATTATTGGGGGCAAGAATACATTACTTTTTATTATCCCAAAGACTTTAGCTCTCTAGAAGGAAAGATTTTTACTGATATTGAGCTCACATAAAGGGGGAGACAAGTTAGCAATAAAGTTTGCCAATAAATCAAGAAAGAGGAGTCCTTTGGAGTTGGTCTCCCTTCTTATGCTGATAAAACTTATAAAACACTAATAATGTTCATGATCTGAAAAGGGAATATGTTGATATAGAAACATGTCAGCAATGCATGCAAACTCAACAACCAAATTATATTATTACTCTTTCTACATTTTTCATCTGTACTAACAGCATCTTAATCCTAGTCACCATTGCCTTTCATCAGAACTACTGTAAAAAACTCATAAGTCGTGACCCTGCTTTAGTTGTTGCATCCGGCAGTCTTTTGTCCATATAACAGAAGGAGGTATTTTTTTAAAACAGTAGTCGGTCTGGGGCAGATGGCAGCTGAGCCAGTTGGACTATGTGAGTCCTGGTGTGAGTCAGTGAGTGCATGGAAAATTTTGAGTATGTGCTGGTGAGAGAGTGGGCATGTAAGTGGCTGACTGAGTGAGGACTAGGGAGCTAGTGCCCAGGGCTCTTCTGGTGCAGCAGCTGGTGCCACAGCGTCTGGGCTTGGACCCTAGAGATTCCTGGGACACAGAACCTGAGTGCCATTTTCTCGCTCTTTTCTTTTTTAAAAAATCAGCAAACCTTCCCTGGCAAGAAAACGCTGGTAGAGACAGACTAAATGGGACTTGTGAGTGGGTGGCCAGGCCCCTGGTGCAACAGCGGGTGTTGCAGCTTTTCTACTTCATCCCAGGCTCTTCCTGGATTGCAGAAGTGGAGCACCATTGTTTTTTAAAAAACGGACAGAAGTTTTCCTTTGGAAAAGTGGCAGGAAGACACTATTGCCCCAGGTACTCCCTCACCATTGAAGCAGGAGAGAGACTGTTCTGGGCTTTGCCTTGTCACTTTAGCACCTTACAGGACTCTGTAAGGGGTTGTGGATGGAGTCCAGAGGCAAGTTACCACGGAAGAGAACAAGAGAGGCAACCCCCCACCATATTGAAGGTGGGGCAGGAAAGTGCTCTGACTTGCTCACCACAGACCAACTCATCCAATTTCTGTGACTGGCGAATCAACTACTCAGGGCTTGATCATGGCCAAAGGGAATATCCTGAGAGCACAAACTTCAGAGGGACCTGAGAGTGCTGAGTTCCAGGCACCCCATCCCCTACGCTGATCCAGCCATGGGACAAAGGGTGTAGTCAGAAAAGGAGGAGGAAGAACTCCAAAGAGATCAGTGGTGAGTCCGGGGCTGACCCAAACTCTCTCCTTCACAGCAATCCTCTGAGCGTCAGATACACATAGCTCGGCCATGACTGAGAGGTACAAACCTGGGCAGAGCCTGGACGTCAGTCACAATAGGAGCGCTCCATTAAAGGACTGACCTCGCTGGGGCACCAGTGAAAGTACATACCTGGGGAAGAGAATGTCCCATACCTCCCCACCAGAGATCTCCCTGACCATAAGAGAGTGGGAGGGGAGGACTGCAGCTCCACCCTCCTCCACTGTCCCTCTTCCTTTCCTGCTGCTTCGCTCCTTGAGGAGAGAGTGAAAGAGGTGGCTCTGAAGGAGAGACCTGATTAGAGGAACAATTACAAAGCCTGTCACAAGAGGGTAGGGTTTTGTTGGTTTGTTTTTAAAATTTTTAATTATTTTGTAATTAACAATAATTTTTCGATTGTTTGCTTGCTAGTTCATCTATTTTAAAAATATTTTTCCTTTGTGCATGAATGTGTATGTGAGAGTTTGATCTGCATTCCCCCCAAAAATTTTTTTTAAATTTTTCTTTCTTTTCTTTTTTATTTAAAGCTGTGTAGTATAATTCAGGGCTAGGTATACAAATATTCACCGTGTAGGTACCTGTATTGATGAGGTGTGCTCCCCCTTCCCCAGGCAGATATTGACTACTGTCAATCACACTACCCCACCACCCCCACTCCCTCCCTGCAGTTTCCCGCCACTTTCAATCCTTTTCTTATAGTAGTACGGTAGTTGTTCAAGGTTCACTTATGAGTGAGAACATGTGATACTCAGCTCTTTTTTTCTGTGAGAGATCACTCAATATTATAAACGCTAATTCCATCCAGGTTGCTAAGAAGTTTGTGATTTTGTTCTTCTTTATGACTGCATAGTATTCCATCGTGTATATGTACCACATTTTTTATACAGTCCTCTTCTGATGGGCAGCATGGCTAGTTCCTTGTTCTTGCTGTTGTGAAAAGGCTGCAATAAACATATGTGTGCAAGTATCTTTTTTATAGAGTGGCCTGAGTTCTTCCGGGTATAGTCTCAGTAGGGGATTGCAGGATCATATGGTAGGTTGATTTTTAGAACTTTTAGGAAAAGCAACACTGCTTTTCATGGAGGCTGGACTAGTTTGCAGTCCCAACAACAGTGTAGAAGTGTTCCCTTTTTCCACTTCCTAGCACCTATTATTTTCTGAGTTATCAATGATGGCCATTCTGACTGGATTTAGGTGGCATCTCTGTGTAGTTTTAATTTGCATCTCCTTGATGACTAGTTAGGCTGAACATTTTTTCATATATCTATTGGCTGGTCTTATGTCTTCTTTTGAGAAGTGTCTATTCATATCTCGAGCCCACTTTGTATAGGGCTGTTTTTTTTTTCTGTTTCTGTTTCTTTCTTCTTTTGTCATTTTCTATTTATGTGTGTATGTGAATGATTGAGTGTTCTTCTTTCGACTTTGTTGTGGCTGTTGGTTTTTGTTCTTCTGGGTATTTTTTATATTCATTTTTTATAGTTTAAAGAGTATGTCAACATATGTGTGAGGGTTCAACCTGAATCCCCCCTTTTCCCCCTTTGGTCTGTTTTTCTTCACTATTCACTCTGTGCTAGGTGTGTGTGTGTGTGTGTGTGTGTGTGTGTGTGTGTGTGTGTGTGTGTGTTTAGTTTTCTTGGGGTTCTTTTTGTTGCTGATTGTTATGGTTCACTTTGTTGTTATTCCAGTTTGTTTTGGAGTGTGAGTGTATGTGTTCAACTGCTTTTACATTGATTTCTGTTTTGCATCACCATATAGAGTGGTAGTGGGGAGTGAGTCTCAGGGAACATATACCACAGTAAGTGAACATTTTAATGTACAAGTAGTATCTGATTCCTAGAGCCACATCTCCCACTTTATTCAAATTTAGAAAACTACAAGAGACAGCAAAGCTTCCCATTCACTGTCCTATTTCAAAACAGAACAAATCCAGAGCCTGGATCAGGGAAAAATAGAGTTCTGAGCAAACATCAGAAGGGAAAGCCTCTTCCACTGACACTGAATAATAGAGTTAAAGAGAAAAACAAGAGATCTGTCACAAATGAAGAAAAGCCAAAGGAAGACTTCATGCAATTTCAAGTGTACCAAAGACAAAACTGAAAAATCAGAACTTGGTGCCCAAACAATGGAAGTCACCAAAGACTGTCCCCAGAATATGACAGGGATTAGGGAATGTATGGAAAGAGTAAAGAGGACTCAAGAAAGACAAGATGCAACACTGAAAGAACTTGTATCAGAGATTTTGGTAATAAAAAATTTCATCCAGGAAATAAATAATAGTAAGAGAAGCACAGAAAGCAGAATTAATGAAGCTGAAGAAAGAATCTCAGAACTTGAAGACCAGAACGTGGAATTAACCCGATTTGTAAAAAGCATAGAAAGAAGACTCAGAAAGAAAGAACAAAACCTATAAGACATGTGTGATTTCATCAAGAGGTCGATCCTGTGCCTGATCGGTATCCCAGAAGAAGAAAGGGAAATGGAAAACAACTTGGAGCAAGTATTCTAGGAAGTAATCTAAGAAAACTTTCACCATCTCACCAGAGATGTAATCAACTAAACACAAGAGATACAAAGAACCCCCAAAAGACATCAAATGCAAAGACCAACCTCTAGACACATAGTAATACACCTATACAAAGTATGTACAAAAAAATTCCTAAAGGCAGTAAGAGAGAAAGATCAGACTACCCACCGGGAAAAACTAGTCAGAATAGCAGCAGACCTATCAGCAGAAACACTTCAAGCAAGAAAGAACTGGAGTCCTATATTCAAAGTTCTCAAAAATAAAACATTTAAACCAAGAATTTCCTATCCAGCCAAGCTCAACTTCAACAGTGAGGGAGAATTAAAATCCTTCCCAGACATTCAAACCCTAAGAGATTATACAGCTTCCAGACCAGCTCTACAGGAGACACTTAAAAAGGTATTAAGTACAAAAGAAAGAAAAAAAGATTGACCACACACTTCCCAAGAGAACAGCAGGGCACAGAATCAGCAGAGAATACAGCACAACAAGAACCTTGAAAACACACACATACATTAACCCCAATGCCAAAAGAAAACAATCAAATAAAGGAAAAACTTTATAAGAACCTCATGCCAGGGATAAATAATCATATTTCAACAATCAGCCTGAATGTGAATGGACTAAATGCACTAGTAAAAACACAGAAAGGTGGACTGTATAAGAAACCATGATCCAACTATTTGTTGCATCCAGGAGACTCATCTCACTTCAAGGTATGCACACAGACTCAAAGTTAAAGGATGGTAAATGAGTTTCCAGACAAATGGATCACAAAAGAAGGCAGGAGTTGCAATCTTAATATCAAACAAAACAACCTTTAAGCTATCAAAACTTTAAAAAGAAGCAAAAATACAAGACATAATGATAAAAGGGTTAGTCCATTACCAAGAAATATCCATCTTAACAAATATGCACCCAACACAGGAGCACCAGCATTTATAAAGCAACTACTAAGTAAACTAAAAAAAGATATTGTCTCTAACACTATTATAGCAGAGGACTTGAATACCCACTGACAGTCCTAGATAGATCATCAAGGCAAAAAATCAACAAGGAGATCCAGAACCTAAACTTGACACTCAACCAAATAGACTTAATAGATACCTACAGATTATTCCACCCAACAACAACAGAATATACATTAAATTCATCACCACATGGAACACACTCCAAGATTGATCATATCCTTGGCCTAAATCAAGTATAAAAAAATTCCATAAGGTTGAAATCTTGCCATGCACATTCTCAGACCACAGTGGAATAAAAATAAATATCAACACCAGCAACATTTCCCCAAAGCTCATAAAGACATGAATACTAAATAGCATGATATCGAACAACTACTGGGTCAACACTGAAATCAAAGCAGAAATTGAAAAATTCCTGGAAACAAATGAAAATGAAGAAGCATCTACCAAAACCTCTAGGATGCCCTGAGATCAGTTCTCAGAGGGGAATTTATATCTCTATGAACACGCATCAAGAAAATGGAAAGATCAGAAGTAGAGAGCCTAGCAAATCACCTAAGGGAACTGTAAGGAGAAGACCATCAAAACCTCAACTTTTGCAGAAGAATTCAAATCACAAAAATAAGAGCCGAAATAATACGGGTTATAGAAGACAAAAATATCTTGGTGAGCATCAACAAAACAAAAAGCTGGTTCTTTGAAATAACTAACAAGATTGATGGGCACCTAGCCAGAATGACCAAAAAAAAAAAAAAAAAAAAAGGAGCGAGAAAGCCCAAATAAACACAATCAGAAATACAAAAGATCAAATCTGACTGGCCTTGAAGAAATACAAAAGTTACAGAGATTACTATGTACACCTATATGGAAACAAGTTTGATAACCTAAATTATATGGAGAACTTTCTGATATCACACGACCTCCCCACATTGAAAAAAGAAGACTTTGGGACACTAAATAGACAAATAAAAACCCAGGAAAATGATTCTGTCATAATAAAATTACCTACCAAAAAAAAGCCCTGAGCTGGATGACTTTCTAGCAGAATTCTACAAAACACACAAGGAGAAGCTGAAAACAGTCCTGGTGAAAGTATTCCAGGCAATTGAGAAAGATGTAATTCTTCCCAAATCATTTTGCAAAGCAACATCATGCTGATACCCAAACCGGGTAAAGAGCCAACAAAAAAAGAGAATGACAGGTCAATATTCCTTATGAACATGGATGCAAAAATCCTCAACAAGATTCTAGAAAATTGGATCCAAAAACACATCTCAACAATCATCCACCATGACCAAGTAGGCTTCATTCCCAGGATGCAGGGCTGGTTCAACATTCGCAAGACCATAAATGTCATTAAATACATCAATAGATGTAAAAACAAAAGCCACATGATTATCTGATTAGATGCAGAAGACACTTTTGATAAAATCCAGCATCTCTTCTTGATAAATACCCTCAAACACCTAGGTACAAAAGGAACATACCTCAAAATAGTAAGTGCCATCTATGATAAACCAACAACTACCCTATTGCTAACTGGGCAGAAACTGGAAACATTTCTCCTGAAATCTGGAACAAGACAAGGCTGCCCAGTATCATCCCTCTTGTTCAATACTGTGTTGGAAGTCCTAGCTCAGGCAATTAGACAAGAGAAGGAAATAAGGGATAAATAATTAGGAAAAGAGGAAGTCAAGTTATCCCTCTTTGCTGACAATATGATCCTATACCTTGAAAATTCAAGAGAATCTGTTAAAAACCTGCTTGCACTGATAAAGAACTTTGGGAAATTCTCAGGGTACAAAATAAATGTGCAAAAGAAATTTGCATTCCTGTATACCATTAACAAGCAGGCAGAGACCCAAATTAAGAGCACAATCCCATTCACAATAGTCACACACAAGAAAGAAATACCTTGGCATTTAACTAACCAGAGAAGTGAAAGACCTTTACAATGAGAACTATAAAACATTGCTCAAAGAAATCCAAGAAGACACAAATAAATGGAAAAATATTCCATGCTCATGGATAGGAAAATTCAACATTGTTAAAATGTCCATCCTACCAAAGGAAATCTATAGGTTCAATGCAATATCCATTAAGTTACAAACATCATTCTTCTCAGACCCAGCAATAGCAATACAGAAATTCATATGGAAACATAAAACGACCATGAATAGCCAAAACAATCCTTTACATGAGAAACAAAGCAGGAGGCATCACATTTCCAGACTTCAAACTCTACTATAAGACTATAGTAATCAAAACAGCCTGGTATTGGTACAAGAACAGGCAGATAGACCAATGGAATAGAATAGAGATTCCAGAAGCAAAGCTTCAATTTCTCAACCAACTCATCTTTGACTGAGACTCCACCAACAACCACTGGGAAGAGGAGAACCTATTCAGTAAATGATGCTGGGAAAACTGGCTGACCACATGCAAAAGATTGAAAAAGACCCCTCCGTCTCACCATACACAAAAATTAACTCTAAATGGATCAAAGACATAAACGTAAAACCTCAAACTATAAGAATCTTAGAAAATGCAGGAGACACCCTTATGGAAATTGGAACTGGAAACCAATTCCTGTTCAGAACCCTAAAGGCCAATACCTTAAGAAATAAGATAAAGTGGGACCTCATCAAACTAACAATCTTCTGCAAAGCAAAAGAAATCATCAAGAGAATAGGAAGACAGCCCACAGAATGGAAAAAAAAATATATTTGCCAACTGTATATCTGACAAAGTCCTAACATCTAGGATCTACCAGGAACCTAAACACACCAAAAGGAAAAAAACAAACAGCCCCTTTAAAAAGCGGGCAAAAGACACGAATAGACACTTCTCAGAAGAAAATATACGGGCAGCCAACAAACACATGAAAAAGTGCTCAGCCTTACTCATCATCAGAGAAATGCAAATCAAAACAACATTGAGATATCACCTAACCCCCATAAGATTGGTCATCATTAATAAAACAAACAACAACAGATACTGGCGAGGATGTGGAGAAAAAGTAACGCTTCTACAATGCTGGTGGAAATGCAAATTAATGCAACCTCTTTGGAAGACAGTGTGGTGATTTCTGAGAGAACTAGAAATTGACCTTCCGTATGACCCAGCAATTCCCCTATTGGGAATATACCCAGAGAAACTCAAATCATGCTACAAAAATGATGCCTGCACACGTATGTTTCTTGCAGCTCTATTCACAATAGCAAAAACATGGAACCAACGATATTGCCCATCAAAGCTGGACTGGATAAAGAAAATGTGGTACATACCCACAATGGAATATTATGCAGCCATAAAGAAGGACAAATATATGGACTTCGCAGCAACTTGGATGGATTTGTAGTCGATCATACTCAGTTATCTATCACAGAAGCAACGAACAGAGTACAATATGTTCTCACTCATAACCGGATCTTGAACAATTATAATACTATGAGAAAGCATTTGGCAGTACTGGGAAACTCTCAAAGGAGGGGGGTTGGTATTGGCAGTTGAGGGAAACTGCTAGAGGAGGGAGGTGCATACCTCATCAGCAAAGGTACCTGCATAATCAATGTTTGTATACCTAACCCTGAATTCTAATAAAACATAAAATAAATAAATAAAATAGAAGTCATAAATATTAACATTCTGCTCCCTTAGATGCCTTTTGTGAAAGTAAACTTTACCTCAACTTGGAAAATTACAAAGTGTTAACTGCTTGATAGGTGAATGTTATGTGATAGTATGTTCTAAGAAGCCTGATTGATTTTCATCTGACACACATTCCCATTTGATTGTAGCCTTGTCAAAATTTATTTAGCTAATAATCATCCACTGCTGTCAACATTGCAGGTTAGTTTAGAATCTTTCAAGGGTAAAGGCAAACCTAGAAATTGATAATGTGATTATTAATAGTTTACACAACTTATCAGATGGAGAGGAAGGCCAGTTCCAAAGTTTCTCTCTTCATTTATTTGTTCGGAAACTTTATGTGATCTCAATGTAGTACCCAATATTTCCACTAGATAGTTAAAGTCTTCAGGTATAACAAAAAGTAATGTTTTTTAAAAAATTGATAAGTCGATTGCATGGCCTGATAAAAAAGTTAATATCCAAACTGTTATGGCTTTATTTACTCATAGAAAGATATACAACCATATACTGTAAGGAACTCCTTGGGCATTTATTTTCTGCCTGGTTACATAAATCCTTGCTTGTCAAATAGTGTTTGCACTGGGTCTTCTTTCTTCCCTTATTAATGAATTAAAATGTTCACATCTCTTTATATGAACACCTTGTTATTTTACACATAACCTTTTAATAAACCATAAGGTTTTTATCATGGTCACAAGGCTCTGTGTGATCAGATTGATGACCAACTCTCTGGGGTCATTAATTATCATTCTTCCGAGACATGCTGACTTTCTTGCTGCTCCTAAAACAACAGGTTATGTCTCATCTTAAATTTCTTTCAGCTTGCTTTTCCATCTACTTGGCAACCTTTCCCCCAAGATTTACATTTGAATCCATTCCTCACCTCTGTCAGATCTTTGCTCAAATATAAGTTCTTCACTGATGCTTCCCTTACCACTCTATCCAAAATATCACAAATGCATAGTACTTTATAAATCCCTAAACTTGTTTTACTTTTTCAAGCATTTCACTGTCTACCCACCACTAAGGTTCTGCCATTAACATTTGTAACATTGTATAACATTTTATAAATATACTTACAATTGTGGTCATTGCAATTCAAACTCCAGAAGTCTGTGAATTTCTCAATTTTGAGCATTGCTTTCTTCTCAGTACTTGAGACAATGCTTGCTTCATAGTTGATGTGATGGGTTATATTACTGGTCCTGATTATTCAGTGACCTGTAGTAATATTATACATTTTTGTCCTTGTCATGGCCTTATGGTGGATGGTTAATTTTATGTGGCAAATTGATTGGGTTACTTGGTATCCAGATATTGGGTTAAACATTATTTTGGGGTATGTCTGTGAAAGTGTTTCTAGATGAGATCATCATTTGAATTGATAGAATGAGTAAAGCAGATTGCCCTCACTAGTATGAGTGGTCATCAGTCACTCTCTAGAGGGCCTAAGTCGAACAGAAAGGCTAAGAAAAAGTTCACTCTTTGCCTGATTGCTTTAACTGAGACATTGGCTTTGTTCTGTCCTTGAACTGGGACTTACACTATTGCTGCTCCCAGTCCACAGGCCTTCAGACTTGGACTAGAACTACACCACCAGCTTTCCTGGCTCTTCATTTTGTATAAAACAGATTGTGGAACTTTCCAGCTTCCATAATCACATAAGCCAATTCAGATATGATGGATTATACTTATCCACTCCATTGCTTTCAGCTTAGCTGTTTTCTTTCTTTTATCAGTGAGATGATGAGATGTTTGCAGATATGAGTAGAGGGTTGAAATGTACTTTCAGAGTTAAGCTTGTCTTCTTGACTACTGCCATTGCCATGTGAAAAAACATGCCCCATCTAGTTGTTGCATCTTCATCTTAAATACCAGAATGAGACACATTGTAAAGCATACCTAACCTCAGTCTTCAGCCTGAATAAACTCTGCTTTAGCTGACTTTGCAGACTTGTGGGTGACAAAATAATTAATATTTTTGTCTACCTGAGTTATTACAGTTGTTTGTCATCCAGCATTACTATACTAATTGCTGATTTAGTCTCTAGGTATTAAATAAATATTATTAAATTAAGGAATGAGTGGCAAGGCATTGGCATGTGTTATGTGGCATGATTAAAACACATATTGTTAAACTACCATATGTTTTGCTTTGAAATTCATGATTCTACATAAAATGTATTAGTCGAATAAATATTGGATATTTGAGTATATTAGCTCTTGCTGTTTTCATGAATGCCCTATAATAGTTAAATTTAAGCTGACTGTAGTGCTTTGAAAGCTTATTCTCACACTCAAAGTCTATGGTTTGACAATATCTCAGGATGGAGTTCCTAACTACGAGAGGACTGAAAGTAAATAGACAGAAAGCCTAGTGAAAGTATAAGTGTGTTATACTGCCAAAGAAACAAAAATCCTAGCCAAAAACCTTAGTCCTTTGGTTTGTATGCTTGCACCAATATAAAGTAGACTACTCAACTCTCTATGAGGAAAAATATGAAAAATAATAATCCCAAATTTGACTTTGGAGGAAAATCAATGAAGAAGAATCTCCTAGAAAACAGAACTAAGGGAATTCAACTTAGCTAATCAGAGAACTCAGTTCACTTTTAGGACAAGGCATCCTCTCTATTTCTAACTGGCAGGATACGATATATTTTATGGGGGAAGAATTATCAATTAACTTCCCCCATTGTTGTTTTCCAAAAATAAGTAATTTTATTGTAGTTATTCTACATTTTTCTTCATTATAGTATATCAGTGTGCTTAATGTCAGTATAATACCATTTAGACCTGGATCACTTACAAATCATGGACTTAGAATTGAGTACATTATCGAAATGAGAATTTAGTTAACCCCTCTCTAGAGTTAGTTGAGGAAATTTTATGCAGGTGTGGACACATTTGAAAATGTATTAAAGCCGGACTCGGTGGCTCATCCTGTAATCCCGTACCTTTGTGAGGCTGAGGTGAGTGGATTGCCTGAACCCGCGGGTTCGGATACCCGCCTGGGCAGCGAGACCTCATCTCTACAATAAATCAAAAAATCAGCCGGGCATGGTAGCGCATGCCTATAATTCCGGCTACTCGGAAGGTTGAGGCGGAAGGATCGCCGGAGCCCAGCAGGTCGAGGCTGCGGTGGCCGGGAGCGGCCACTGCACTCTAGTCTGGGCGACAGAGTGAGACTCCAACCCAAAAAAAAAAGAAAATGTATTAAAAGTAGGAAGAACATCGTTGTTGGTTGCCTACAATTTATTTTCCCCTTCTTTCTACTTCAGAGAACCATAATTTGCCTTCCTACATAAATTGTATGTGACTTACAAAAAAAGGTACCCTCTTCATTAGCTACAGGGTGAATAATAAACCAATCAATTATAATAGCCTCTTCCTTTAACACCAATATTTTCAGGAAGCCAAACTTATGCTAATCAGTCTGTAACAATCTACAGAGATTAACATGTGACAAAATTGGCCCAGCAAGAAAGAAGCAATAAGGGGATCATGTTACAATTTCTCTGGTAGCAAATGAACACAGAAGTGTGTAATTTTGATTGTTCTTGCAGTCATTTTATAACCATGAGGGCTATTAGCATTAATATGAAGCTAAGTCTGTGGACAAGAATACTAAGAAATTACGTAAACTAATGACATCATGAAATAATTGATCCAGCCAACCTTGAATTCTTTCCTTCCCTTGGAATACTTCTTTCATGAAATGACAGATGCCTAAGTGCTTGAATTGAGGATTTTGGCTACTTGCAGCTGAGATCATTCTAACTGATACAAATTCTTATTGGTGTGTGATTTTAAAATGGTCACTTAAACTCTCCAAACTTCGATTTGCTAAAGTATGTTTGAGAAATAATATTACATCTGTCACTTTTGTCTGCTCAGCACCTAAATATTCTTTACTGGCATAATCTAAACAGAAATGAGAGTTAGGGCCCCATCTTTCACTTGAAAGCTGAATGAAGGATGCTATTCCTAGTGCCAACTTGTTGGCATAGACTCAGAACATAAGATTAGCCATCTGCATGCTTCTATTAGGAGCTTTAACTCTTCGGGTGGTATACTAAGGCATAGAGAAAGTCAACTCCTATTTGGAGGTTTGTGGCAGAGAGTAGAGGTCAGTAATGTGACAGATAGTGCTCAGTAGTGATAGTGCTTGCAGTGGTATCCTAAGAAGACTACTTGTCTTGTGTGATTCTGGGTGAGGACTTCCTTTCTTGCTTATTCCCATATATTCTTCACTTGGTTGTTTGTTCTTCTCATGGATTCTAAAAGAAATCTGATATCTCTCTAACAAACTGTTTTTCTTCTTATGTTATTAGATTTAGTTTGTGTTGGTTACAAACAAAAGCACCAACTGAAATAATTATTTGCCTAGCAAGGTAGATTTGGAGTTTAACTGACATAATATCTACAGTAAATTCTGAATAAAATGAAAATTTCTTTTTTAAGATTCACGTGATTGTGCTTCAGTAGCAAATGGTTTCTAAATCTCAGTTGCTTACAGTTAAAAAGATTTATTTTTCATTCATGCTACAAGTATACTGTGAATTGGCTACTTCTCAGTGCTATGTCATCTTTACTTTGGGAATAAGGCTGATGGAGTATCCTCTTTCTGGAATACTGTCAGTCATCATGACAGAAAGAAAGGAGACAAAGTGAACAACTTTCTTAAAACTTCTGCCCAGAACAGACCCACATATCACTCACATTTCACTGTCCCAAGCAGGTCACATGGCAGCTCCTGAATTCAAAAGGACAGTGATGTATCCTTCCACAGGAAGGAAGACTATAAAGGAAACACTTGAACATTTGGTAAACATTTATGAACTCTACCACAATATTTTTCCTTATTTCCAGTATTTTTACCTAGGAACTTTATCAGTTCTAAATTCCTTTGCTGCATCAAATGTTCTTTCCCAAGTATTTTGGAAGTTTCTACTGGACTTCCTATAAGAATCTGTGCCTGGAGAGGACTTTGTCTTTATTTTTGGCCTGTGTGGATTTTCCTCATTTTCTTGATGGGCGATACATCTGAAATGTTTTTAAACATAGGTTATACATGATTTTTAGTTGATTTGCAGAAGAGGTTTTTAGTTTGTCTTAATGTTGTAACCAGAACTTAAGATTTACAATGCATATATCCATGCATGTGTGTGTGTGTGTGTGTGTGTGTGTGTGTGTGTGTGTGTGTGTGTGTGTGTGTCTTCAAAAACAGACTTTAAAGTTGAGTGTTTGTGGTACAGGAAGTTTATTGAGGATCAACAGCTGTGAGAGGGAAGTGGAAGAAGCAGGATTTGGCAGAGAAAGAGAATGAACTTCAACAGGCTCAACAAAGCCTCATCCAACTTTACTGGGAGCTCTTGAGCGAGGATTGCCCATCAAAGATACTAGGCATTGACCCAAAATTAAGGTTTTATGATTATAAAGCCACCTTCTTCAGACATCAGATATTGGCTACTCTGGGTGTTACCTCAGGCAAGGTGGCTCTCTACAGCTGAGACAGACTCCGAAGGAGCTGACAGCTGGAGCCTGTGTACTGACCATCCTTCCTGAAGATGGGCAGCAAGTCCTTCCTTGAAGGGAGAGCTGGGCAGTACACTTTATGTCTACACACACTTAGCATTTGATTAATGTTAGATTTATGTTTACAGAGATTATTTTAAACAAGTAGGCTTTAGCTGGTGCTTTGACTTGTGGTTTAAAGATATTTTTCTTGTAATGGTGGCTATTACAATAGCATGTGGCCCACTTATGGTTGAATCTAAGTTGTCTGGCAATGATGATGACTTAGCATTACACTGTTTCACTGTCACTACCCAGATCGTGAGAAATTAAACACAAAGAGCAAGGCAAGACTATCCATCAAACAGTAAAGTTAGATAGCAGAACGAAACATCTAACTTTAGTGTGATGCCATTTTCATAGAGTATGCAAAACAGCATCAATGACTCAGTTTCAGAAGTTTATTTTATAGTAATTTGTGGTACCTGACTTACCAATAGGCAAAGTTCATGGAAATGTGTGTTCCAACATTTTCTAGAGACATTTTGGTCCCTTTAAAGCTACATCAAATCTTTGATCCCTTTAAAGCTACATCAAGTCCACCTGGACTTGTACGGCCAATCCTTCTGGTTATAAAGGCCTCTCCATAGAATCTGTTTGGACTCTATACTATCAAGAGTTTCTGAGGGAGGCTGAGGAAGGTTTCTCAATGCCCAAGCATCTTAGACCTAATGTCCCTAGCCTCAAAGTTATTGCCAGTGTTGTGTCCTTCAGATTTACGCAGGCAGGAGCTATTCACTATAGGAATTTCAAAATTACTAGACTAGGAGAATTGACATGCCTCCTAAAATTAATATTTGGCAATTAAGAAGTGTTTTACTTAACTATTAGAAACCATCCAATAATGCGATGACTATTTACCATTATAATAACATTTATCTCTCTTAATAAATTCATTGCAGTTGATAATGCAGTTAAAGAAATAATGAGGTAGCACAAGTTAGGCGATAAAGAATTAGAGAAATATATTACCCAAATTAGATTATGTGTCCAACAATGGTGGATTAAAGAATTCATTTACTGGAATAAGCTAAAGATAAAAGATCACATGCAAAAGGGACAAAACTGTACATTTTAGCTTCCATTGGTAAGATATTAAAGAAGTAGATAATCATTAATTAGATCACTTAATAGTCACAGTGTTGACATTAATCATATCAAATTCACCAAATGATATTGTGACTGTGAGCTGCAGTATTAGAAATTCTAATTTAATTAGTAAAATAATTAAGCATTAATTAACTTGGAAGCATTGGCCTTTTGTTCTAGGTAACACTTTAAATTTTACAATGTCCATTTTGTTGGTGTAGTAATCATATAGAATTCACTATGATACTGTTCACCTAGATATAGTGAGGAGGTCTAATGCAATTCAAATTAGTTAAGAAAAGGGTCTCTTCAAGAAGAAGTTTGTTTTTCAGTTAGTATTTTGAATCTCTGTATAAGACTGAGGTGACATTATATCAACACAGATTTTTTCATGGGACTGGGGTATCTGTAGGGGAACAATTGACCAGCTAAGCAATCATCGGAGATCATTTATTTCAAACTTCTCATTTTATGCATAAGGAAAATATAATCTGCTCAGAGAATAAACTTTGAAATGGTGATGTATTTCAGAAGTCTACCCTCTAGAAAAATATGTATTATCTATATAAATTTATATTAATATTCAGATGCAAGATATAGACATAAATCTGACTTGTCCAACTCACAGAAAGATATTTAGCAAATCCAGGTCACCAGTCTACTTTTTTTTCTTCTTGTATGAAGTATGTTCTATTTTCCAAGAAAACAATATTTTAATGGAAGTAATATATTTTCGCTATTTAAATTAAGAGGTTTAATCTTAAGGATTTTATGTTAACTGTCTTGAATTATTTTAAATTATTTATTTGTTTAAAATGAGAGCTTTACTTTTATGTGTGTAAACTCATTTTTAAGAATTATATTCCTAGATAAATTCAGCTTATGTTAGTTTTATAATCAGAAATTAGAAATTATCCATGACACTGTTATTAAAATTAAAAATTGAATCAGTTCTTTCCTTCCCCCATAGGCCTCTATAATTCCCATCAAACAGAGTGGGAATTTGCCAGTGTGTTTCTGAAAAATAGTGGACTAATTAGGAACTACCGTAAAAAGATATTAAATTTTAGCACTCTTTTTATTTTGTTATATTTGTGAAATAACATTAATTTTTTCCTGTTTATCAAAGTAATACATATTAATTTTTAATGTAGTAAATACACAAGACTAAAATAATAGAAATAATTATAATTTTCTTTCTGGAGAACTGTGAACAAGCTGGTATACCTTTTTTTGTTGTTTTTTTCCCTATGTGTATGTCTTAAAAATAGCTATAACGTAATAGCCTCCTGAGACACAGTCCCCACCACTACACAATATGTCCATGTAATGAATATATGCATGTGTAACCCCTGAATCTATAATAAAAATTTTAAAATAAAAAATAAAGATTGGCTAAATAAAAGAAAATATAGTATCTCATTCTACAATGATTTTTATTGCTTGCTTTTTGGACATAATATTTCTTAATAAACTTGTGCTACAAAAAATATTTATCTAACATCATTATTAATGACTTCATCATTTTCCTTGCCTTAGATGTTGGTCAAAGAAGATCTGAACAAGTTTGAGGAATGCTGAAAATGAAATTTAAGGACAGGTGATTTATATCTTACCTGAATTTGTGGATCACACTACCTTTTTCTCAGTAGTTTGCCCATTAGTTCACTACCTCTAATTTTTGGCATTTAAGGTGACAAGTTCAATATTAGCCTGATTTTTTAATGTTACTTCCATATATTCTATTATTTTTAAAAATCAGGACATACCTATTTGCATGGTCTTTAATGAGTTCTTTCTGGAACTTCCAAATCATTTCAATAGGTACACTCAAATATTTTCAATTATTTAGCTAATTATTATTTCTTCATCTATTTTAATCTTTCTCTTTCTGGAACTCCATCAATTTAATTGTCCATGATCAGAGTTCCTTAGTTTTTTTGTTTGTTTGTTTGTTTGTTTTTTCTTTGAGCTGGAGTCTCACTTTGTCGCCCAGGCTAGAGTTCAGTGGCACACTCATGGCCACTGCAGCCTCTACCTGCTGGGCTTAGGCAATCCTTTCACTTCAGCCTTCCAAGTAGCTGGAACTACAGGCGCGCACTACCATGCCCAGTTTATTTTTTGATTTATTGTAGAGACAAGTTCTCACCAAGTTGCCCAGGCTAGTCTTGAACACCCAGGCTCAGGCAATCCTCTTGCTTTGGCCTCCCAAAGTGCTGGGAATACAGGCTTGAGCCACCACGCCCAGCCAAATTTCCTTAGCTTTTCTGGCCAGGTTTGCACATTTTATTTTAGTTTTGCTTTATTTTTAATTAACACATAATTCCACATATTTTACGGGTACAGTGTGATGTCTTTATATACACATATATTATGTAATAATCAGGACAATTGACATACACATCATCTCAATAATTTATCTTTTTGTGTTAAAACATTTAAATTCCTCTCTATTAGCAATTTTTAAATATATAATATTGATAATTATATTCATTGTTCTATGTAATAGAACATTAGGGCTTTTTCTTTTTATCTAATGGTAACATAGTACTCATTGACCAACCATTCCCTACCTCCCCTCTCCCCTACACTTCGGAGTCACTAATCTCATCTATTTCTATGAGATCTACTTTTTTTTAACATTCCACATATGAATGAGTTATTTGTCCTTCTATGTGTGGTTTATTTCACTTAACATAATGTTCTTTAGATTTATGCACATTGTTGCAAAAGAAAGAATTTCATTCTGTTTTTATGTCTGAATAGAAATCCATTGTGTGTATACACCACAATTTATTTATTCATTCATCCACTGAAGAACATTTAGGTTGATTCTGTATATTGGCTATTATAAATAAAGCAATAAACACAGGAGTGCAGATATATTTTTGATGTAATAGTTCTATTTCCTTTAGATAAATCCAGTAATGGGATTGCTGGATCACATTGTTGTTGTGTTTTTAATATTTTGAGGAGAGTTCATATCGTGCACCATAATGGGTATACTAATTTACATTCTCACCAACAGTGTATAAGAGTTCTGCTTTCTTTACATGTACACCAGCATTTGTGTTTTTTTTTCCTTGTGTTTTTGAAAATAGCCATTTGAACAAATATGAATGATATCTCATTGTGGTATCATTTTTATTTCCCTAATGATTAGTGATGTTTGACATTTTTTCGTATACCTTCTGGTCATTAGTGTGTCTTCTTTTGAGAAATGTCTATTTAAATTTGTTGCCCGTTTAAAAAATCAGATTATTCATTTTTTATGGAGTTGAGCTTCATATGCATTCCAGATATTAACCCCTTGCAGATACATAATTTACAAATATTTTTCCCATTTTGAAAATTGTCTTTTTGACCTGTGGTTTCCTTTGTTGTGCAGCAGCTTTTCAGTTTGATGTAATCCTATTTGTCTATTTTTTTATTTTGCTGTTTGTTCTTTTGAGTTTTTGTTCAAAAATTTCTAGTCTAGACCAATGTTTTGAGGTATGTCCCCCATGGTTTTTTTAGTAGTTTTATAACTTTGAGTCTCACATTTAAGTCTTTAATCTATTTTGAGTCGTTTTTTTTTAATATGGTGGGAGGTAGAGATTCTGTTGTTTTTTTTTTTTTTTTAAATGTGGATATCCAGTTTACCAGCAACATTTATAATTGAGATTCTTCTACTTGAACTTTCAGGCATATAATTTTGATTTCAATAGTATCATAACTTCTTCATTTTATCAATTGAATTTTTAAATTAAATTCTGATATTTTTGTTGTGCCACTGTCTTTTCATGCTTTAATTGAATTTATTTAAAAATTGTTATTATTGTTATTGTCACCCATCTCTTCCAGCAGTTTCATTTCACTAGCAATCTCTTCCCTTTGCTTTGTCTGTCATTCCTTTCTGGCCACTAGATAATCTTAAATGAATTCTTATTTTCCATTGTTTACTTATGTATATATTTGTTCTCAGAGCTTAGATCAAGCTGGATGGTATCTTAAGCACTGACAAACTTGCCTTTGTCATGTGGCAGGGTAATTCCACTTGCTGTGGCAGATATTTAATCTCCTGTTGAGTTACCAGCAGAATAAATTTCTGTTCTGTGCTCTCCTCAGTTGCAAAGTGCATATTATAAACTTCTTCTGTAGCAAAGTGGGAGCTCAGGAGATCACTGCCCATTTTGTGGAAGGACTAACATATCTCCTCTGGCTATACTCACTCACGAGCTCTGCAGTAGATCATCAAGCTTGAGTTTAAGCCAGAGAACAACAAATTCATCCTCTACTTTTGTGTGGACTCCAGCACAGCAAGGGCTTAGTTTTTACAGCCTTTGGACTCAATGTATATTTTTACTTCAGCATCAATCTGGCAAAAACATGTAGAATTGTAGGTGGATTAGAATTGAGAGGTGCGAAATGCAGAGATGTATGTTAAAGTGGACATCTCCCCATAGTCTTTCCTCCATTTTCATCAAAAATTCCTCACATAACTCTCCAGATGCAAATGCCCCCTAGTCAAAATACTGAGTATTTATAGAATTTCCACAGTAGGCTGCAAAATGATTGACAAGTTTGACCCCCAAACAATTGCACTCAAGTTTGCAAACTTGAAGATGTCACTATTTAAAAGCAAACTTCTGAGAAAATGCATTTTTCTGATATTTCCTTTAAACACATACTCTTAGTTACTGTTAACCAAATTGCATATAAACTTTTTTCATTGTTTGTCCTCTTAGCAATTAGATCAGGGAATTTTTAAATTGCAGGCATATTAGAGGTAAAGTAAGCGTTCCCCCATAAATATAGAAATGAAATACAATATTTTATGACTTTTCAGAAAAAGAAAAGTGATATTTTATTAAGTGGCAATGTATGAAGCAAGATACATGAAAAAAATCGAGAAATACCCAATGTTTGTGCCTAATTTTTCTCACAGCATTTTTTTAAGAGCGACAGAAAAACTGAACCCTAAGAAGATGACATTTAATGATTTTTATAGAAAGCATTTTCTCCCAGTAGCTACTATTACGTTAGGCCCCTTTTTTCTGGGATTCAAAATTTGTTGCAGCATTTTGCTGATTTATAGTTACTGTGACCATATACTTTGTAATTTTTAAAACAATCCTGATTTGGAATATTCGGCAATATTGTACAGACATATTTTGTAGCACTGGGCTCAGAAATATGAGTTGTATGCATTTGAATTTTGTGGCAGAATTTCTTCAAGGTTATAGAGGATGAGCATCTATTAACGAGGTGATGAATAGGTAATGAATTTCGAATTTCTAGCCTGCTTAGCAATTCTTTCCATGTAAAATGATCTCCCTTTTATGAAAAACTAGTCTTGATAGTGATATATAGGAAAAAATCTCTAATTTGAATGGGCAGTTTATTCCTTAATGTCTTACCAATAAAGTGTCTTCATTCCTGTTGTTATCTGTTCTGACTTGCCACTGTGAAAATAATGTTCAATCCCAATTATAAAGACTTAGAACAAGTAAAGGCCAGAAATCATTAAAAACCTATTGGGTTTAATATAATATTTTATTTTAATGTTCTTTTTGCCTCTTTGCATTTAACCTTTCCAGTGACCTAGTGTGCTCAGGCATGGCATAGAATAACTAAGAGAAGTACACTTCATTGAAGTTCATAAGAATCCATCTGAAAGTAAGTTTTCCACTTTTTGCAATTTATGAATTATTAAATATAATATGTTTTGGTTGCGTTTTAATTATCTTTTCAGAAATCCACCAGGAACAAGTGTTTCTAGCAGATAGTATGGAGCTATGTTGTCCACTATAGTAACAACATGTGGCTATTGCTCACTTGACATATGGCCTGTTCAAATAAAATGTACTGCAAGTGTAAAATATGTACAGGATTTTGAACACTTAGTACAAATAAGATCATGTATAATATGTCATTAATAAATGTCAATATCAATGATATATTGAAATGAAAATATGTTAGATACAATGGGTTAACTTAAATATATTATTAATACTAATTTCAACTTTTTTATGCTTTCATTCTGGCTATTTTAAAATGTTAAATTATAGAACTAACATGTATTATGTTTCTATTAGTCAGCACTTGTACAGAGAAAAGAGATTTTTTAAGTGACTTAAAGGAGAAGTTGACAAGAAGCTTTTTGCTATTATTATCTGTGTTAGAGAGAATTTGAAGTTGGACTTGGGCTACTCCAGAAGTCAGCTTCTGGTCCTCCAACAGGAAAATGAGGGTCATTATGCTGTAGTTTGCTCTCCATGTCATATTTTGCTGTTTGTGACATTGATTTTGAAACATATTCAGAGCTCCATAAATATTTATTGAATTTATAATGACTTACAGTTCTATTTCATTAACTTCAGAATCAGGAATTTTTAATTTTGTTTCCAGTTCCAGCCTAACTAGTTCTATAATTTTCAACTAATCACTTCCCTTTTCTTTATCTCATTTTTTTTTCCATTTTGAAATGAGAGGATTTAATATGATGATAGAAAATTTTCAACTCAGACTTGCTGTGCTTGTATTACACATCTCTGTATTAATACTAGGACTGAACAATTAAATTCACGAACTCATCCTAGAAAAAATGCTGCATACTTCAGTGCTGAATATCACTCTAATCGCATTCAAAGTACCCCCCTTGGGAAGCTATGCACTGTTACCAACGCCTAGTCCACCTGTCAAAGCAATTTTGTAACAATTTTTCTTCAGAACCGTTGTCGTATTACCCTTGAAGTCCTGCCTATTATCAAAAAGTCTTCCTTCTTTTTTTTGAGTTGAAGTCTCACTCTGTCACCCAGACTGGAGTGCAGTGGCCGCTCCCGGCCATCGCAGCCTCGACCTACTGGGCTCCGGCGATCCTTCCGCCTCAGCTTTCCAAGTAGCCGGAATTACAGGCATGCGCTACCATGCCCGACTGATTTTTGATTTATTGTAGAGATGAGGTATTGCTGCCCAGGCGGGTCTCGAACCCGCGGGCTCAGGCAATCCACTCACCTCAGCCTCCCAAAGGCACAGGATTACAGGCTGAGCCACCGAGCCCGGTTAAAAATGTCTTCCTTTAAATATTTCCTTTATATTCAGATAAAGAATAAAGTAATGGAGGGGGCAGATCAGGTGACTAAGGAAAGTAGGTGTTCCCAATGTAGTTATTTGTTTACTGGCTAAAAACTCCCTCACAGACAGTGCTGTGTCAACTGGTAGATTGTCATGATGCAAGAGCTCCTTTGGAATAATTTTGCACAAACCTTTCTCATGCCAAAATTTTCAATGAAGATTTTCCTAACTGTTTCCCTATAAATGATTATTTGGTCTGCTATGCTTCTCACAGACAACTGACAATCTTGATGCACAATTCCATGAATTTTTGAAATGTTTTAATCAATTCTGCTTGACACTAGCCTTCCTGACCTATCTTCATCAGTGATGCTTTCTCTCCCCTCAGAAAAATGTTTAGTCCATTTGTACACTGCCATTTTCCTCATGGCATTATCCCTATAACCCTGGACTAACATGTCTCTGCTTTCACTTATACTCTTGCCAAGTTTAGCAAGAAATTTAATGTTTATTTGTTGCCCTAATTCAAGCTCCACCATTCTCACGATGGCCCACAAACACCTACAGCAACAATAATGAATTCCAGTCAGCAAAACATCTCCACATGTCAACATGAACACAGCTCCGAGACACTGATATACCAAGGTTATGATACCTTACCAAGTTGTTTGTACAATGTTGCCAACATAAGTGCCTGGTGGAAAGTTTGCGGATTTAATTGTGAAACCTTGTAGCCATCTAGGCAGGTAGAATTCCCATTTTAAAGTGGTACAGAAGTTTCTGCTTTAGTCACGATGAGTTTCATTTGCAGGCATCTACCTTCTGATATAATTTTTTTTTCTTAAGTATGCTAGCATAGTAAGATTTCTGGAACCTGAAAAGAGTCACCTTCCTGTGATTCATATCTGATAAATAAAATATTCTCCTCTCTATTTTTCTCTCTTTCCCTCTCTACAAAGTTCAACACTTTGATGATCACACTACTTGGAATTTTAACTTTGATTTTGCATTAGAATGTGTCTAATTTGTCACATGAAGAGCTGTTCAGTTCAGATAAGTTCATTAGGGTTTTGAGACATAGTGATGGTTTACCAGATGACATGGAAGACTTGTTATTATTGGGGTCTTTGTTATTACTCTGCAGAATCCAGTTGATAATACTCTATGTATTTCTGCTGACCTAAGTGAGAAAAAGTTCTGCTTTGGGACCCATGCTTTCAAACAATAAATAAAGATGAACCAGATTGGGCAATATGTGCCAAGAAAGAAAGGGGTCTCCTGAGGAGTTCATTTAACTCACCTTATTCTTCTCCATTCATGAGTTAGGCCTTACCATGATTATTTGTTAATCTATATTCCCCAAAACAATGTTCTTTCGCCTGCTACCCCTAACTATGGAGAGGACTAGAAACACTGTTGAGTACTTTGAACTCCTCAAGGAATGTATTTTCTGTTTGTTTCTGTATACTAAATAATTCTTTAGCTTTACCAGACATAAATCCTCTCACAAAAGCATTAATTGTCCAGTAGATCCTCTCACAAAAGCATTAATTGTTCAATAACAGATATCATACATAGATACAAATTACTACAAACCAAATAACATACAAGAAGTGTCATTAGAATTGAGGGAAGACAAGCTGGACGTATTAAAGAAATCTTTAGGGAATATTTGTGTTGTCCTTTTAGGAAACAGTAATACTTGAACATGGGATGAAGGGGGAGAATTTAAAACGCTAAAGGCAGAAGAAACAGTATAAGAAAGGGTAAAGAGTTAAAAAAAATAGAAGACAAGTGAATGGAACAGCAAATAATTCCATCTGGATTGATCTCCAATCAGAGGATTAGTGAAATAAAATTTGTCAAATTACTTTAGAGTTTCAAGGGAACCCTAATAGGAAATGCTGCAGGTTTTAAAGATCTAAAATGTGATGACAAGAGCTGTGGACATTATTTTATAGGTAACTAGGAAAAAATAGAGATTTTGAGCAAGGAAATAGCATAGTCAGACATAAGGATTGAAAACTCCACAGTTGAGGAATCATTAATAAGAATGTTGTGAACACCAACTGAAAAAAACAGAGAAATGCAGTAATATCAATTGCAGTTCTAAGGTGTTCCTTGGATTGAATTAATAAGTTTGGAATACAGCTAAACGTGGAATGGGAGCCTCCATGATCAATATCTCCTGATTGAAACAATATTATTTTATTGTCTTTGATTTGTTATTTTCCCACAACAGCACATTTCTTTCTGTTGCCTTATTTTCTTTATTTGTATGTAGATTTCTAACTTATATTTTTGAACCCTACATCCAGAGAAGACTGTTGCCAGCACTTCCTGTCTGAATTATTTGCATTGAAACGTTTCCTCATGAACAACATAACTTGAGACTTTCAATTTAAGAATATTTATTCACAAGTCTCAGCACCTTCCACCTTCTCACCAAAATACAACAGAGATTCAAAAACGGGAATACAATTCATAATACGATCTGAACTAAAGCTAACATCCAACCTACTGTCAGAAGATGGAAAGAATTTCTTCCTATGGTATCATTTTTAAAAAATGCTATTTATAGCAGATTTGAAACACATTTTGCTGCCTGATAAACCCACCTGTCTGAAGTGAAGTGCTTCTCTCTCTCTCATTGTCCAGTCTTAACTTCTCCCAAAGTCTTAATAAACAGTCGGTAGACTGGGAAACTGTTTCTAAACTTTCTGAATTTGCATTCTGAAGAGGCTAGTGCAATAAAACCTCATGAGGTTTACATTCCTCTTCCTTTAGTGAAATAATAATATACATTAAAGCATCTCTTTTACACATTCATCATAGGAATTTCATCTCTATAAGGCAACATGATGGCCAAGGTTTTTGGTGGAAGGAGGACCAGTTGTCTACTTCTACAATATTGCTGTGGAATAAATCATACTAAAAACTAGTGGCATATAGCAATAAACAATAATTTCTTATGTATTGGCAAGTTAGGTTTATCTAGCCTGCACTTAACTGAGCTTTTTCACATATATGAGGGTTGTTTCTGCTTCATATGTTTCTTATTCTTTTCCTGGGACCTGTGTGCTAACCTGAGCATGTTTTCAAATTAACAGCAGCAGGCAAAAGCAAACAAGAGAATACACACAATAAGTCATGAAGCCTGGGCTTAGAATTGGCATACTACCATATCCATTGCATTCCATTGATCAACACAAGTCATAATGCCATATGTTCAAGTGATTTTAAAAAATAGACTTTTAGTCTTTAGTGAGAAGTACTGCAAAACCATGTGATAAAGAGTAGATTTAGGAAGGGATAAATTATAATAGTCATCGTTGTTATCTACCTTACAAAGGCACTGCAGTAATGCATAGTAATTGGTAATCTTTGCATAAAAAGATAACAAGTTGGCAAAATAAAAATAAATATATAAGAAACATGTTGCACATATATTCACTATTACTTTTTTTTAAAGCTCTTTTATGCATACTTAAAAATGTATATTTTTTTTACTAATTTGACTAAAACTTATTGTGGAAATGGTTAAAATAATTTCCCACGTAAGAAATAGTACATCCTTTACCCATTAATGTTTTTAAATTTATAACACTACATAAATATTAATATCAGTTTATTGGCATTTGCACTTGTCAGAATAATGCAGTCTGTGCTGAATCAGCATAAACCACAAAATAAAATCTCAGCGGCTTAACATAACAAAAGTTTATTTATTGATAAAGTTCACTTTGTGTGAGCAGAGATACCTTTACTTCCAATGCCTCTGGGTACCAGGGTCCCTCCATCTTGCCCACTTCCTTGTCAACACATGGTTTTCAAGGTCGCTGTGACAGAAGAAGAATGAAAAAACCAAATAAGGGTAAAATTGTTTCAACTTTAAATAACATATGTCTCCTATGCTCATAGTTTATGTCCAGAGCTAGTGAATTCTGAGCCCAAACCAACCTAATTATAAGACAGGCTATAAAATATATCGAAACATGTAGAATCTTGGTGGGCACTCCCTATGGCACAGTTTTGCATCTGCATATATTTGTGTAGTTACCTTTGTTAAATATACTATTATAATATTTTAATATCTAGTAAGATACTATTTCTTTTAATTAATCTTCTTTTGAAAATTATCTTGAATTTTTTTTGTTTGAAAAGGTATTTTCAAGGATAAAAAAACTTAGTATTTCTGATAAGTTTTTACAATTGGTCAATTTTCTCTTAACTTTTTAATGTACTGAGGGTTCCAAAAAAATGTATGTACATTTTAAAAGATGGTATCTATGTCAGTATTAGTTCACCATAATCAGAAGTGTCTGGACGCTGATGGTAACCACTTTGAGCATCTCTCATGATTGCAGAAGTCAAACCTGACTTGTATTCATCTTTTGTTTTGGGTATGTATTGACTATTATAATTTTTTTTTTTTGAGTTGGAGTCTCACTCTGTCACCCAGACTGGAGTGCAGTGGCCGCTCCCGGCCACCGCAGCCTCGACCTGCTGGGCTCCAGCGATCCTTCCGCCTCAGCCTTCCGAATAGCCGGAATTACAGGCGCACGCTACCACGCCCGGCTGATTTTTTGATTTATTGTAGAGATGAGGCCTCGCTGCCCAGGAGGGTCTCGAACCCGCGGGCTCAGGCAATCCACTAACCTTAGCCTCCCAAAGGCATGGGATTACAGGCTGAGCCACCGAGCCCAGCTGACTATTACAATTTTAATACAGTTTTTTTTATTAAAATGTGTGTTCATTTTTGACACCCTTTGTATTTTTTCTGACATTATAAAATTTTTAATTTTATGTAGTCAGGTATAGTAAGTTTTTTCATCAAGGTTTTTCATTTTGTGTCATATTTAAAAAACAGTTCCATAACTCAAGACTATATAAATGTTCACTCATATCATCGTTTTCTACTTTTTTTATTTTTATTTTAAAAATGTTATTTTTTAATCCACTTTTATGTCTTTTTGTGCATGATATGACTTGCAATGAATATTTCTTCCAAGTGGTTTTCTATTTCATCCAAAATACTGAACAATTCATTTCCTGATGTCGATTGAGGTTTCTATAGAGTTTATCTTCAAATATGATATCAGCTATCATTTGAAATAGTCTTTGTCATTGATGAATTATGTACCTAGTAGTAATTTTCTATGTCCTTTCATTTAAAACTCAATACTTAGTTTTATCAAATATACTGAAGACAGTAGTAAATACTATCATATAATTTTCCAGTTATTATTGTATTAGCTATATATTGCTATATAACAAATTATCCCAATATTTAGGCTTAAAACAAAAAACCATGTGTTATCTCACAGTTTCTTTAGGTCAAATGCTTGGGCATGGTTTAGCTGGGTCCTCTGACTCAGGAGCTCTGACAGGAGGCAATCAAGGTTATGATCATCTTAAGAATGGTCTGGGAAGGAAATATTCCTGTGCTTGTTGGAAGGATTCAGTTACTTCAGGTTTATTTTACTGAAAGACTCAGTTTCTCATTGGCTATTGGCTGAAGGGTACCCTCAGTTTCTTAGGATGTTGTCTCTTCCATAGGTCAACCCACATTATACCAACCGGCTTCATCAGTGTGAGCAAGTGGGAGGGTGAAAGAAGATATCAGCAAGAAAGGTTAAGCAACATGGAAGAAAAAGCATTTTCCCATCAAATCTTGCAACTTACATTTCATCACTTTTGCCTTATTCTACTCATTAGAAGGAAATTGATAGGTCCAGCCCCCACAAAAAGAGCAGTGTATTAGTCAGGACTCTCCAGAGAAACAGAATCAATAGGATAGGTAGATTTATTATGAGAATTAGCTAATGCAATTATTAAGGCCAAAAAGTCTCACCATCTGATGTCTAAAACATAGAGAATCAGGAAAACTAGTCGTATAACTTAGTCTGACAAAGGCCTAGGAACAAGGAGCTCCAATGTTTAAGGACAAGAAAAGATATTTCAGCTCCAAGAAAAAGTATAGAATTAACCTTTCTTCTGCTTTTTTATTTTATTTACATTTTTAACAAATTGGATGATGCTCCTTCATATTGGTGAGACAGATCTCTTTACTTAGTCTACTGATTAAAATGCTAATCATAACCGGGCTTGGTGGCTCAGCCTGTAATCCCTCGCCTTGGGAGGCTGAGGTGAGTGGATTGCCTGAGCCCGCGGGTTCGA